>NW_028263391.1:25709781-25786411 GCF_051168715.1 Poecilia mexicana | reverse complement strand
AGGCTAGCGGTTAGTTTAGCATAATGGTTCTACAGTCAACAGGACTGTTGTCGTCAGGTTAGCAGTTAGCTTAGCATAATGGTTCTACTCCCTACAGAACTGTGTTTGTCAGGCTAGCAGTTAGCTTAGCGTAATAGTTCTATATTCAACAGGACTGTGTTTGTCAGGTTAGCAGTTAGCTTAGTGTAATGGTTCCACTCCCTACAGGACTGTGTTTGTCAGGAGAGCAGTTAGCTTAGTGTAATGGTTCTACTCCCTACAGGACTGTGTTCATCAGGTTAGCAGTTAGCTTGGCATAATGGTTCTATATTCAACAGGACTGTGTTCATCAGGCTAGCAGTTAGCTTAGCATAATGGTTCTATTCAACAGGACTGTGTTCGTCAGGTTGGTAGTTAGCTTAGCATAATGGTTCTACATTCAACAGGACTGTTGTCGTCAGGCTAGCAGTTAGCTTAGCATAATGGTTCTATATTCAACAGGACTGTGTTTGTCAGGTTACCAGTTAGCTTAGCGTAATGGTTCTACTCCCTCCAGGACTGTGTTTGTCAGGCTAGCAGTTAGCTTAGCATAATGGTTCTATATTCAACAGGACTGTGTTTGTCAGGTTAGCAGTTAGCTTAGCGTAATGGTTCTACTCCCTACAGGACTGTGTTTGTCAGGATAGCAGTTAGCTTAGTGTAATGGTTCTACTCCCTACAGGACTGTGTTCGTCAGGTTAGCAGTTAGCTTAGTATAATGGTTCTACATTCAACAGGACTGTTGTCGTCAGGCTAGCAGTTAGCTTAGCATAATGGTTCTATATTCAACAGGACTGTGTTCGTCAGGTTAGCAGTTAGCTTAGCATATTGGAGAGCAGTAACAGAAGATAGTTCAGCCTGACCCTAAACAGGAAGTCGACTGCTGACCTTCTGGTCTGTGCGTCGTGCAGCTCCAGGAAGTGTCTCTGGACGTCACACTTGGCCGGGTGGTCGGCCGCCAGCGCGATGTCGGCCGTGATGAGGTTCAGGTTGACCGAGCCCGCCTCCAGCCAGATGGAGCGGCGCAGCAGGAGAGGCTGCCCCTGACCCGGCTGCTGCTGCTCGATGTACTGCCGCATGTTGACGTCCTGCACCACGGCACTGATGCCTTCCCCCACCGCCTGGTTGTGCAGGTTGCAGGTGGCGACCCGGACCGCGCCCGTCTGGAGAAACGAGAGTCGGAGTGAATTCGGTGAATTCGGTGGCCCGACCGTGGCGCGCTGGGCGCTCCTTACCTTGACGCTGGCGGCGCAGCCGTGCTCCACGACAAACAGGTCGACCCCGTCCAGCGCCAGACGGGTCATGGTGTACTTCAGCTCCTCGGAGGTGCGGCAGTGGCCGGGGAGGCGGCCCAGCTGAAACGTCGACAGCTTCGGATCAGCCGTCACACTAATGAGGCGCCCGCTTTTAAAAATATCTCTGTTCTCATCGGCTGGCTGCCTGTTGGCATGGCAACTCAAGAGATATGTTTCTGCCCCAATTGTGTGCGTTCCTCACAGAGACGACCCGACCGTCAGCTAATCTCAACAACAAGAACCTTCAGAGTTTAAGGGAAAGTTTAACAGAGAGGTGCAGAGCTCTGGAAAAGACAGTACACCATCCTTCAAAGCCAAACCCCCAGCAGTGTCTGTGCGCTGATGTAATGCTTCCTTTAGCAATGTGGCTAACTTCAAAAACATTTAGTGCAGTTAGCTTTCCCTAAATTTGTTTTCCCGCATAATTTTAATCACTAATTTACTTGGTTGTTGTGTGACCTTTCAGTTGAACAAAGTTATCGACCGTTAAGGAGTTAGCCATTTATATTCATGCTCTTATTTTGAAGTGTTTAAAAACTGTCTACAAAGCCTTTCCTAAAAGTGTGTTGGAACAGCATCTTAGCATTAGCTTCAGCTAGAAACCTTATTGCTATTGTGCTTTAGCTTCCACCAGCTACCGTGCTGGTACAGCACACTAATGTTAGCACTTGCTAATTACAATGATAATAGCACATTAGCATTAGCTGTGCTAAATACTATGTTAATATATTGCATCAGCGTTAGCTTCAGCTAAATACCTAGTTGTTACCAGTTTAGCTAGCTGTGCCACCACTGCACACCATCATTTATTAAACAGATGAAAAACTAAGTACATGCCTGAAGCCCAGTCATTTGCTGTAGCATTTCATCATACTGTGCAGATCAGAGCGCCAATGTACAGCTAGCATGAATCCATTTGGACAGAGCAGTCTGACAGCTTCATTATGTTTCATAAATATCATGGACTCTTCAGGTAATCATTCAGAGGGGTGTACTTTCTTTCTGTACCTTGTCAGCACAGATGCGGCGGTCCACGCCGTGCTGGCAGATGATGGAGGGTTTGGGTTGCTCCAGCTGGAACTCCCTGGAAACCACGTGGAAAACGAACGTCTCTGCCCACTCAACCATGCTAGCCAGCTAATGGGGACAAAGCCAGAGATGTTAGCGCTCACTGCTAACCATTTCACAGAATAATAAAGAAAATCCCAAGAAATCCAGTTCTGAATATGAGAAACTGATTCATAGGGAGGTGAAGACGCCCACCTGAGGAACGGTGACCCTGCCGGTCAGCGCCCCGGCCTGCATGTCGATGAGCCACGCGTATTCCAGCGTGTCGCTGCCCAGAGGGAGGCCCTGAGCCGAAAACATGGCATGCGCCCTCATCTGCAGCCCGGACAGACTCAGGTGTCCGTCTCTCAGCACGCCGTCCGCCGTGGGGCGCTGAGGAGGAACCAGCAGCCAAACGTCACTTTCAGAGCCCTGAAGGAGAGTCCCGTCCTCCTCAGACGGTTCTCACATCACACTGATAAAAGCTCAGGACACCAGAGCCTCTGCCCAAAGCCTGTCTGAAAACTGTAATGGTTTTAATGGCTTCTTGCTCTCCGAGCGGCCTTCCAGCCCAGGCTGGCACAGTTACACCAGAAAAAAGTTGTAGCATTAATAGGATAAAGACATAAAGTTGTGGTTTACAACCACAGAATGAGGTTGTAAAGTTACCCAGATAAGTCTGGAATAATTCCAGTATAAGGTTGGAAATGAAGCTGTCAGTTCATCTGTTCTCTGCATTTCAGTTTCATTCATTTCGGTTCGTTCTTCCCTCCTGTCTGATCAGGTACCTGGTAGTTGTCGCTGACGAAGATGTGAATGGGCGACAGGATCATCTGCAGCATGGTCTCCTTGTAGCCTTTCTTCATCTCGAAGCAGAGGCGCTCCAGGAAGCCGGACGGGCCCTCTGGACCTTCACTGCTGCAGTGCTGCAGGAGCGAACCGGGTTACTCAGAACCGACCACAGCAGTTTAACACGGCTGAAAACCTCATCACGATACAACGATTCATATCAGTCGATTGTTGATTGATTTTTAGTTTTATACATCTGAAACCTCCCAGACTGAAGACATGTCTTTGCTTCATGTTTTTGTTTTTCAGCAGTTTTGAGGCGAAGAACTGAAACCTGAAACTGCTGCAAGTTACTCAGCAGGTTGTTGCTAGGCAACCACAGAGTGAGCGTTGATGCTACCCAGCTACCTTAGCTTGCTGAGAGCGGCTAAGGCCTTTCCTCTGCCTACATCTCCCAGAATGCTGTGCGGTTTTGGATCAGAGTTCAAATACTGAATATTTTATCATATATATACACATCTGGCATATTGATCCCATGTCTATGGATGGTTATTGATCTTTGATCCAACATGTGTTCTGCTGCCATGTTTGTTTTTGTTTTAGCTTCCTGTGGATCCCAACCGGACAGAACCGTGCGACCCGGCTCACCACTGGCAGCCGGCCGTGGACCTTGTAGAGGTTGATCAGTACGGTGATATCCCAGGGCCGCAGGTCCAGGGGGTGGCTGTGATCGACGTCCTCCACGCCAGGAGACGAAGAGTAGCCGAGGCCCGACGACGTGGCCGAGGACGGCACCGGGCTGGACACGGCCTCTTCAAAGTCCGTGTACATGTCGTCCTCCCCGAAGTAGTTCTCCTGGAGGGGTGGAGGAAGAAGAGTTCAGATTCGAGAGGAAGCCGAGGAGTTCAGGTGACCCCAGCTACAGACCTTGATGGCGATGAGGGCGCGCAGCAGAGGCCCGTACAGGAGGATCTGGGAGTCCGGAGACATTTCCATCTCCACCTGCAGCCGGTCGGGCGGCAGGTCTGACGGGTCAGCAGGGAGCCGCACGGACGGGGCGGCGCCGCAGGGGAAACGCGGCGCCGCGCCCTGGTCGGGTGGGCGGATCGCCGACAGCATGGACTCTTCTATCTCTGAGACTACGCAGTGAGGAAGAGGAGGAGGAAGGTCAACAGACAGCAGCAGAACCAGAACCAGAATCAGAACCAGAACCTACACGACTGCTTCAGCTGCTCATCCTCCTTCTGAGGGTAGATGGGATGCCAGGTGTAGTCGATGATGAGCAGGAAGTTTGGGACCCTCCAGCAGTCCACCCAGCCAGCCCTGCACCATGGCAACAGTTACAGCGCCGTCTGTAAACATTCAGGCTACTGCTCCACAGAACAGAAGTATGAGCTGAAGCTGTGCTAACGCCATGCTAACTCTGTGCTAACGCCATGCTAACTCTGTGCTAACGCCATGCTAACTCTGTGCTAACGCCATGCTAACTCTGTGCTAACGTCATGCTAACTCTGTGCAAACGTCATGCTAACTCTGTGCTAACGCCATGCTAACTCTGTGCAAACGTCATGCTAACTCTGTGCAAACGTCATGCTAACTCTGTGCTAACGCCATGCTAACTCTGTGCTAACGCCATGCTAACTCTGTGCAAACGTCATGCTAACTCTGTGCTAACGTCATGCTAACTCTGTGCAAACGTCATGCTAACTCTGTGCTAACGCCATGCTAAAGCTGTGCTAACATCATGCTAAAGCTGTGCTAACATCATGCTAAAGCTGTGCTAACGCCATGCTAAAGCTGTCCTAACGCCATGCTAAAGCTGTGCTAACATCATGCTAAAGCTGTGCTAACATCATGCTAAAGCTGTGCTAACGCCATGCTAAAGCTGTGCTAACGCCATGCTAAAGCTGTGCTAACGCCATTCTAACTGTGGCGACAGAGCGCTGACTAAATGCTTTCGTTCCACTAAAAGTGGAATAAAGTCAGAACAACAAAGAAATTGTGGCGTTTTAATAATACAAAAATAAAGTTGGATTAATATGAGAATGAAGCTGTAAAATTGCAAGAATAAAGTTATAATATTTGAAAAATGGTAAATTATTTTTAGAAATTGAATGTTTTCTGAAGCTCCACTTTGGTTTTACAAATGGAAAATACTTTCAACACATCAGCATCAGATTATCAGCAGCGTTAAGAAGTTTTACTGGACCAGGAACGACCCAACATGTCGGCCATGTTCAGCCGTCAGGTCGCCAACAGCTGACCTTTGGACTGACAGCAGTTAAACCAAAGGCGACTGGTTTAGCTGCTGCTGACCTGAAGGTCAGAGGGTCACATGACCAGCTTCCACAGCTGGGATTAATCTGCAGATTAATCTGACGTTTTACCCAGCTGATTATTCATGCTGCGCCTCCGGTTTAACACGTCAACGTTCCACACAAAATCAGCAATTACATTTCTTTCATTATTTTTCAGTATTTTATTGCAGATGTTATGAGTTAAAACCTCCGTAGATGAGCTGACGTTTAGTTATGAACCAGTCAAATATCTGACAACTTATTGTTTCTGCTGTGAAACCATTAGACCAGAGGTTCCCAAACTGTGGGGCGCGCCCCCAGTGGGGGCGCCATGCCATTGAAGGGAGGCGCAGGAAGCTGTCTGGATGAAAAAAAAAAACAAAACATGAACACTGTATGCGCTGGGTTTTTACCTTAGAATGGCCAACTCTCTGTTATTCCTATATCAATTTGATACAGTAGGCTTCCACACTTCCCATATCTGTGTCCTCTGTCACTTTTATCAGCAGTTAAAACTGTTTAATCCGTTGTTAACATGTTGTAACCTGTTTTTCCGAGCCGCCTTTAAACGCAACATGAGCGCTACGACGCTCGCTCTGGGTTTCCACCTGTGAAGGAGACCTGCTGCTGCTGGGCGGAGCTACGTAGGTTTGTGTTAGAATCACGGCAGCAAACCAGCAAAGAACTTTTCACAGTTTTTCCCTCCAAACTAACCGACTGAGTTGAGTAAAGCTGTTGGATGCAGGTAATGTTAGCTAAAGGATGACTAGCTAATGTTAGCTAAAAGATGACTAGCTAATATCAATACAGAACCTTAAGCTTAACAAGTAGCTTAAGCTACTGGTGTTGTCCATGTTCAGCTACGATTCATTTTGCCCCCCAAAAAGTTGATTCCCCTCCTTGTTCGTCTGGAGCCGGGCTGAGTATATCAGGGAGTCTCTAAGAATCCCCCCTTCGCTCACACACATCGTTCAACCAGACAGCCATCTGTAAGCCATGGGGGGCCAGAAATAGTTTGGAAACCACTGCATTAGATTGTGTTTTGTTTTGAATGCATCCATTCCTTGTTTGTTTTTGTTGCTGTTATTTGTTCTATTATTTGGTTAATTATGTTGCAGATCAACACCCTTCCTGCTCTTTGTCAGTCTGTGAGGTTTGTTGTATACACACCAATTGGTGAATAATAAAAAAGAGACATCTGTCGTAGTGGTGATTAAATGCTAAGCTGGCCTGCCATACTGGCTGTCCCAGCATGCCTCACTCTGCTTTGGTGATGTTCCTCCAGCGCGGCTTGCTGGTTTTGGAGGATGGGGCTCCCTCGCCGTCGCCGGGCAGCTTGACACTCTGGTAGTCCTTGGCCAGGGTGAGCAGCGGGTAGCGGCTGGGGTGGCACTCCGGCAGCGACAGCCGCATGTCCGTGTCCTCAGCCTGCGGGAGAGACGCGGTGGCGGCCATGTTCAGAGCTGGACCGATCAGAGCAGAACCAGAGGCTGCAGACGGACTCACCCTCAGGCTGAAGCGGGTGTGGCAGGTGGCGGGGACGAACTCGGTGAAAGGAAGCGTGAAGTCGATGTTGAGCGTCTCGCCGCAGGCCGCCAGGTACACTGCAGGTTAACAACGCAATCGATCAGCTGATCGATCAGCTAACCCCACCGGCAAAACCTCAACATCACTCCGCCATCATCAGCATAAGAACCCTTTAACCAAGTTATCGCAGCTAAAGCTGCTGGAACAAGAAGTTTAAATAGTCCACACAGAAACAAATTTACTCTCTGAAGCTGAATCTGCGTTTGTTACGATGATACTTTAACTTCCTGCTGATGTCTGACCAGGTTATGGTGATGAGAGCTGCTGAAGGACGGGAACGCTTCATGCAGAGCGGCTTGCTCACCGTTCTCCTGCTGCTTGGTGGAGCAGTCGATCCAGTTGTGCTGGTTTGCCGCCCAAATCATCTCAAACTGGTGGAATAAGATCTTAAACTTCCAGGAATACGGCACAAAGGAGTAGATATCCGGCGCGCTGTCGCTCGCCCAGTCCTTGATCAGATCTGAGCGGACAGAAACAGACTGAGGATCAGGTCTCGGTCATTGTGCGGAAACGCGGTCTGGCGCTGCTGACCTGTGAAGAAGTTCTTCTGGGCGTAGATGAAGTGGTACGTGGCTTTGTAGACCTCGATCTCACACTGCCAGGACTGGGGCATGTTCCACACACGGGGGTAGCTGGCGATCACGTGGAACTGCAACACAAAGCTCAGGTCAGCGGGGCGGGGTGGTGCAGTGGGGCAGGGACGGGGCAGCTGCTTACCGCCAGCATCTCGGCCTCCAGCAGCGTCCGGTACTGCATGCTGCTGGTGGTGTCCACGTGCAGCAGCTGGCCTTTGATGGTGGGGGAGTAGCCTGCAGGGAGAGGAGAGTCCTCGTTGTCAGCCTGATGAAGCTAACTCGGTTTGGTTGACCTTTGAGAGTTTGACCTCAACATGATCTGTGGCATAAAGTCCCAGCTGGCAGCCTATCGACCAGCTCTCTGCTTGTGCTTTGACAGCCAATAGCGACAACAAAACACACTTCCTCTGGTCCAGACTCGCCTCTCTGCTCTGCTTACAGCTTCCTGTCAATAAGCTCTATTCAGAACCCAGAGGAACATTCGCTCCAAAGGTTACGGCTGCAACACAGCACAGCCACAAAAACTCCTGCAAAAATCTACATGACTGAAACTCACTCATCCTTTACCTATGAAAGCAGGAAGTTTTAATTATCCATGACTTTCTGTTTCCCTGGGGAGTGAAAAAAATTGAGAACATGTCACAATTAAAAATATTTACATTTTAAAACTTCACAGCAAACTGAATCCCAGTTAGTCTGTACGAATATATGAGTACTGCAATTAATAATGGCTGCAATAAGATGCATGATGTGACATTTATAAGTTTATAAAACCTCCAAAGGCAAAGTGAGACAGTGCTTCAGCTTTAGTGTGATGGTGCTTTGGTTAGCAGAACTAGCTCCGGATTCCTTTAAATATAAAAATGAAAAGTTATTGTATTTTTTATTATCCAACCCTCTTTACTATTAACAAAATTATGAAGAAAAAAATTACCTTTTGTGTCAAAACATCTTGTATGTAGTGCACATCAGTGTGAGTTTGTGGGGGTCAAAGGGCACGCCAAAGCCTAAATGTTATTGGTCAGTTTGCCTTTATTTATTTCACGGCTTGGCATTTTATGCAGCTAAAAATGAATTAGTGGATTTTGATCCTTTGATCCTAAAGCCATAGGGGAAATGATTCTTTTCTTTTTTTAAAGGAAAATCTGAAGGTACCAGAGTGTGTCCAGCCGTACAGCTGCAGACGTCTGCGCATAGTTCTCAATTTTAACCGTAGGAAAGAGTTTTATACATAAAGCAACTTCCATCCGTCTTCTAACACCCTTTGTCTCTAGTGGGGTCAGGAGGGTTGTTGCTGCGTCTCCAGCTAACGTTCTGGGCGAGAGGCGGGGTCACCTGGACAGGTCGCCAATCTGTCGCAGGGCAACACAGAGACAGACAGACAAACACGCATAGGGAGAATTTAGATAGACCAATTAACCTGACAGTCATGTTTTTGGACTGTGAGAGGAAGAATCCACCATACACAGGGAGAACATGCAGACTCCATGCAGAAAGACCCCGGGCCGGGAATCGAACGCTTCTAGCTGCAAGAAGCCAAACTCTACCCTAACCTTTGCAAATAGCATAAAGGATGAGGTGCTGCTGTTTCTTTAAATCTAACCCGGAGCCATGGAGACGTCTGCCGACATCAAAGCTGACATCGTGGTCGACTGATGTTTCTGCTCCTACTTACCATTCTCTCCCACAGTCATGGGGATGTTGACTTCCAGGTAGGAGCCGGCGCCTACGTTCACGTGGATGGCATTGGTTTCCTAGCAACAGCGATGAAGACAGAGCAGAGGAGGAAGACAGCAAACAGAAATGTCTCATTATCACAGACTAAAAATAAAGGAGAGAAGCCTAACCCAAACAGAAAATGCTCAAAGGAGGGAAGAAAAGGACAATCCTGTCAGTTTTGAATATTCCTTTCCCATGGAGGACAGTTTGAAAGAGAATAAAACATGAAGTGATATCAATAACTGATGCATAGAGACAGAACAGCAGGAGGAAGAGGGATCAGAGGGAACCAGAGTCACCCTGTTTTTGGTGAAGAGCAGATCGATGGTGGCGTCAGCGATGATGTTCATGCGAAGCTCGAAGGCTTGGATCTGCCGGGCTTTTCCTGGCTGGGCCACTTCGCTCACCTTCATGGCCTGATAGTCGGCCGGCAGGAAGAACTTCCAGAGACAGTCCCTGGAAAGGTAAAGGTTATTTTATTTACACAGCACATTTTCAGCAACAAGGTAATACAGAGTGTTTTACAGGAATTAAAAGGAAATACAAACAAAATAACAAACCAAAAGAAAGAGCAAAAGGAGAAAAATCTAATAATGTTGATCTAAAGTAAATGAACTAGATACTCCTGTTCAGGGTTGGTAGTTAAGCATCATCTGGTCTAATCCCTGTTCTGGTTTGGAAGAATAGGAGTCTAAATGGCCGTCCCGCTACGGGAGGCCGCTACGGCGGGACGGCCAGCGGGAGGCCGCTACGCCTGGGCGGCCAGCGGGAGGACGCTACGGCGGGACGGCCAGTGGGAGGCCGCTACGGCGGGACGGCCGGCGGGAGGCCGCTACGGCGGGACGGCCGGCGGGAGGACGCTACGGCGGGACGGCCGGCGGGAGGCCGCTACGGCGGGACGGCCGGCGGGAGGACTCTACGGCGGGACGGCCGGCGGGAGGCCGCTACGGCGGGACGGCCGGCGGGAGGCCGCTACGGCGGGACGGCCGGCGGGAGGACGCTACGGCGGGACGGCCGGCGGGAGGACGCTACGGCGGGACGGCCGGCGGGAGGACGCTACGCCTGGGCGGCCAGCGGGAGGACGCTACGGCGGGACGGCCGGCGGGAGGCCGCTACGGCGGGACGGCCGGCGGGAGGACGCTACGGCGGGACGGCCGGCGGGAGGCCGCTACGCCTGGGCGGCAAGCGGGAGGCCGCTACGGCGGGACGGCCGGCGGGAGGACGCTACGCCTGGGCGGCCAGCGGGAGGACGCTACGCCTGGGCGGCCAGCGGGAGGACGCTACGGCGGGACGGCCGGCGGGAGGACGCTACGGCGGGACGGCCGGCGGGAGGACGCTACGGCGGGGCGGCCGGCGGGAGGACGCTACGCCTGGGCGGCCGGCGGGAGGCCGCTACGCCTGGGCGGCCAGCGGGAGGCCGCTACGGCGGGACGGCCAGCGGGAGGCCGCTACGCCTGGGCGGCCAGCGGGAGGACGCTACGCCTGGACGGCCAGCGGGAGGACGCTACGGCTGGACGGCCAGCGGGAGGCCGCTACGCCTGGGCGGCCAGCGGGAGGACGCTACGGCTGGACGGCCAGCGGGAGGACGCTACGGCGGGACGGCCATCGGGAGGACGCTACGGCGGGACGGCCAGCGGGAGGACGCTCCGCCTGGGCGGCCAGCTGGAGGCCGCTACGCCTGGACGGCCAGCGGGAGGACGCTACGGCGGGACGGCCAGCGGGAGGACGCTCCGCCTGGGCGGCCAGCTGGAGGACGCTACGCCTGGGCGGCCAGCTGGAGGACGCTACGCCTGGGCGGCCAGCGGGAGGACGCTACGCCTGGGCGGCCAGCTGGAGGACGCTACGCCTGGGCGGCCAGCTGGAGGACGCTACGCCTGGGCGGCCAGCGGGAGGACGCTACGGCGGGACGGCCAGCGGGAGGACGCTACGGCGGGACGGCCAGCGGGAGGACGCTACGGCGGGACGGCCAGCGGGAGGACTCTACGGCGGGACGGCCAGCGGGAGGCCGCTACGCCTGGGCGGCCAGCGGGAGGCCGCTACGGCGGGGCGGCCAGCGGGAGGACGCTACGGCGGGACGGCCAGCTGGAGGACGCTACGCCTGGGCGGCCAGCTGGAGGACGCTACGCCTGGGCGGCCAGCGGGAGGACGCTACGCCTGGGCGGCCAGCGGGAGGACGCTACGGCGGGACGGCCAGCGGGAGGCCGCTACGGCGGGACGGCCAGCGGGAGGCCGCTACGGCGGGACGGCCAGCGGGAGGCCGCTACGGCGGGACGGCCAGCGGGAGGCCGCTACGGCGGGACGGCCAGCGGGAGGACGATACGCCTGGGCGGCCAGCGGGAGGACGCTACGCCTGGGCGGCCAGCGGGAGGACGCTACGGCTGGACGGCCATCGGGAGGACGCTACGGCTGGACGGCCATCGGGAGGACGCTACGGCGGGACGGCCAGCGGGAGGACGCTCCGCCTGGGCGGCTAGCTGGAGGCCGCTACGCCTGGACGGCCAGCTGGAGGACGCTACGCCTGGGCGGCCAGCTGGAGGACGCTACGCCTGGGCGGCCAGCTGGAGGACGCTACGCCTGGACGGCCAGCTGGAGGACGCTACGCCTGGACGGCCAGCTGGAGGCCGCTACGCCTGGACGGCCAGCTGGAGGACGCTACGGCGGGACGGCCAGCGGGAGGACTCTACGGCGGGACGGCCAGCGGGAGGCCGCTACGCCTGGACGGCCAGCTGGAGGACGCTACGGCGGGACGGCCAGCGGGAGGACGCTACGGCGGGACGGCCAGCGGGAGGACGCTACGGCGGGGCGGCCAGCGGGAGGACGCTACGGCGGGACGGCCAGCGGGAGGACGCTCCGCCTGGGCGGCCAGCTGGAGGCCGCTACGCCTGGACGGCCAGCGGGAGGACGCTACGGCGGGACGGCCAGCGGGAGGACGCTCCGCCTGGGCAGCCAGCTGGAGGACGCTACGCCTGGGCGGCCAGCTGGAGGACGCTACGCCTGGGCGGCCAGCGGGAGGACGCTACGCCTGGGCGGCCAGCTGGAGGACGCTACGCCTGGGCGGCCAGCGGGAGGACGCTACGGCGGGACGGCCAGCGGGAGGACGCTACGGCGGGACGGCCAGCGGGAGGACGCTACGGCGGGACGGCCAGCGGGAGGACTCTACGGCGGGACGGCCAGCGGGAGGACGCTACGCCTGGGCGGCCAGCGGGAGGACGCTACGGCGGGGCGGCCAGCGGGAGGACGCTACGGCGGGACGGCCAGCTGGAGGACGCTACGCCTGGGCGGCCAGCTGGAGGACGCTACGCCTGGGCGGCCAGCGGGAGGACGCTACGCCTGGGCGGCCAGCGGGAGGACGCTACGCCTGGGCGGCCAGCGGGAGGACGCTACGGCGGGACGGCCAGCGGGAGGACGCTACGGCGGGACGGCCAGCGGGAGGCCGCTACGGCGGGACGGCCAGCGGGAGGACGATACGCCTGGGCGGCCAGCGGGAGGACGCTACGCCTGGGCGGCCAGCGGGAGGACGCTACGGCTGGACGGCCATCGGGAGGACGCTACGGCTGGACGGCCATCGGGAGGACGCTACGGCGGGACGGCCAGCGGGAGGACGCTCCGCCTGGGCGGCTAGCTGGAGGCCGCTACGCCTGGACGGCCAGCTGGAGGACGCTACGCCTGGGCGGCCAGCTGGAGGACGCTACGCCTGGGCGGCCAGCTGGAGGACGCTACGCCTGGACGGCCAGCTGGAGGACGCTACGCCTGGACGGCCAGCTGGAGGCCGCTACGCCTGGACGGCCAGCTGGAGGACGCTACGGCGGGACGGCCAGCGGGAGGACTCTACGGCGGGACGGCCAGCGGGAGGACGCTACGCCTGGACGGCCAGCTGGAGGACGCTACGGCGGGACGGCCAGCGGGAGGACGCTACGGCGGGACGGCCAGCGGGAGGACGCTACGGCGGGGCGGCCAGCGGGAGGACGCTACGCCTGGGCGGCCAGCTGGAGGACGCTACGGCGGGGCGGCCAGCGGGAGGACGCTACGCCTGGGCGGCCAGCTGGAGGACGCTACGGCGGGACGGCCAGCGGGAGGACGCTACGCCTGGGCGGCCAGCTGGAGGACGCTACGCCTGGGCGGCCAGCTGGAGGACGCTACGCCTGGACGGCCAGCTGGAGGACGCTACGGCGGGACGGCCAGCTGGAGGACCCTACGCCTGGGCGGCCAGCGGGAGGACGCTACGCCTGGACGGCCAGCTGGAGGACGCTACGCCTGGGCGGCCAGCGGGAGGACGCTACGCCTGGACGGCCAGCTGGAGGACGCTACGGCGGGACGGCCAGCGGGAGGACGCTACGGCGGGACGGCCAGCGGGAGGACTCTACGGCGGGACGGCCAGCGGGAGGACGCTACGGCGGGGCGGCCAGCGGGAGGACGCTACGGCTGGGCGGCCAGCGGGAGGACGCTACGCCTGGGCGGCCAGCGGGAGGACGCTACGCCTGGACGGCCAGCGGGAGGACGCTACGGCTGGACGGCCAGCGGGAGGACGCTACGCCTGGACGGCCAGCGGGAGGACGCTACGGCTGGACGGCCAGCGGGAGGACGCTACGGCGGGACGGCCAGCGGGAGGACGCTACGGCTGGGCGGCCAGCGGGAGGACGCTACGCCTGGGCGGCCAGCGGGAGGACGCTACGCCTGGGCGGCCAGCGGGAGGACGCTACGCCTGGGCGGCCAGCGGGAGGACGCTACGGCGGGGCGGCCAGCGGGAGGACGCTACGGCGGGACGGCCATCGGGAGGACGCTCCGCCTGGGCGTCCAGCTGGAGGCCGCTACGCCTGGACGGCCAGCTGGAGGACGCTACGCCTGGACGGCCAGCTGGAGGACGCTACGCCTGGACGGCCAGCTGGAGGACGCTACGGCGGGACGGCCAGCGGGAGGACTCTACGGCGGGACGGCCAGCTGGAGGCCGCTACGCCTGGACGGCCAGCTGGAGGACGCTACGGCGGGACGGCCAGCGGGAGGACGCTACGGCGGGACGGCCAGCGGGAGGACTCTACGGCGGGACGGCCAGCGGGAGGACGCTACGGCGGGGCGGCCAGCGGGAGGACGCTACGGCGGGGCGGCCAGCGGGAGGACGCTACGCCTGGGCGGCCAGCGGGAGGACGCTACGGCGGGGCGGCCAGCGGGAGGACGCTACGCCTGGGCGGCCAGCTGGAGGACGCTACGGCGGGACGGCCAGCGGGAGGACGCTACGCCTGGGCGGCCAGCTGGAGGACGCTACGCCTGGACGGCCAGCTGGAGGACGCTACGCCTGGACGGCCAGCTGGAGGACGCTACGGCGGGACGGCCAGCTGGAGGACCCTACGCCTGGGCGGCCAGCTGGAGGACGCTACGCCTGGGCGGCCAGCGGGAGGACGCTACGGCTGGGCGGCCAGCGGGAGGACGCTACGCCTGGGCGGCCAGCGGGAGGACGCTACGCCTGGACGGCCAGCGGGAGGACGCTACGGCTGGACGGCCAGCGGGAGGACGCTACGCCTGGGCGGCCAGCGGGAGGACGCTACGCCTGGACGGCCAGCGGGAGGACGCTACGGCTGGACGGCCAGCGGGAGGACGCTACGCCTGGACGGCCAGCGGGAGGACGCTACGGCTGGACGGCCAGCGGGAGGACGCTACGCCTGGGCGGCCAGCGGGAGGACGCTACGCCTGGGCGGCCAGCTGGAGGACGCTACGCCTGGGCGGCCAGCGGGAGGACGCTACGCCTGGACGGCCAGCGGGAGGACGCTACGCCTGGACGGCCAGCTGGAGGACGCTACGCCTGGGCGGCCAGCGGGAGGACGCTACGCCTGGGCGGCCAGCGGGAGGACGCTACGCCTGGGCGGCCAGCTGGAGGACGCTACGCCTGGGCGGCCAGCGGGAGGACGCTACGCCTGGACGGCCAGCGGGAGGACGCTACGCCTGGACGGCCAGCTGGAGGACGCTACGCCTGGGCGGCCAGCGGGAGGACGCTACGCCTGGGCGGCCAGCGGGAGGACGCTACGGCGGGACGGCCAGCGGGAGGACGCTACGCCTGGACGGCCAGCGGGAGGACGCTACGCCTGGGCGGCTAGGCGGAGGCCGCTACGCCTGGACGGCCAGCGGGAGGACGCTACGCCTGGACGGCTAACTGGAAGACTCTATGCCGGGACGGCTAGGTGAAGGCGCGGGTTCTCATCTGGTCCTGGGAGGAAGACATTTTAAATCTTTACTCCCAGATTTCCTGTCTGTTATTATTTAATGTTTGGGGAAACAAAGTATTTCTAAATTGACTAAATCAGCTCTACGTGCAGGACAGAGAGAAGCGGAAACTCCGATCTTTAAATGTTAAGACGTTCAAATCAAACATTTACAGTCCATAATAGCAACAGATCCAGTCCAGTGCGGCACTATTGCCTAGCAACATAAAGGTCTGGCGTTCAACTCCCAGACTTTTCAGATTAAAACTCAAATTTTAATAACCCACTGATGGTCGTTATTGCTGCGACTTGATTGTTTCAGCTGCAGCTTTTCTACGGCCAAGGTGCGTTGGGTTTGCTCACCGCTGGCGGTCGACCCACGGCCCGTAGTTAAAGTCCGTCCCCTTTCCACAGACGATGTCCAGACCCCAACATGGAGGGAGGTCCTGCAGCTTGTCATCCTCGCTGCTCATCTCGGCCTCCTCCGACCTGTCCTGCTCCACGGGGACCAGGCCTGCCAAGGGGGACACACGGAGAGACGGGGACACACACAGAGACAAAAATAACGTCAGTAACTGTATTTGTCCTCATGAAAGCAGTTAAATCAGATGGTTAATCTGTGGAGGCTCAGGACGGAGCCATGAGTCCAGCAGCATACCGGGTTCATCCTGGTAGTAGTAGATGTCCACGTCGTTGGACTGCATCACCACAAAGCCCTCGCCCATCAGTCTAGGAGGCCTGGAGGACAGATGAAGGTCAACACAAAGGTCGCACTTTGACACAATAAATACAGAAAGAAACACATCTGGGTTAGAAACCTATAGTTCCTGTTTTAGCTGAGAGTTCTGCTTAGAAACCCAGATTAGTTCTAGTCTGCTCAACTACAGCCCAGATTGTGTGAAGCTGAGATATTAATTTCCAGAGACTGACTCGTCGTTCTGCAGGCCCAGGTAGCGCGGACTGGGAACCAGCATGACACGCACGTTCTCCAGCGACCCTTTGACGATGTGCATGAACTGGTCCAGGTGGCTGGACGGCGGCTTGGTGGCGTAGGTCAGGAAGGCGTCCTCGAAGTTCACACACAGCGTCTGAGGCAGGTGGTGGTTCCCAAACGCCAGACGGCCCTACAGGAACCAGATTAAACCCAGATTACACAATATTAAATAAGGTTAAAACAGACTAAACCTGGTTGTACCCAGATTAAACCAGGTGAAAACCAAACCAAATTAAAACCAGATTAACACCAAACCAGACTAAACCAAGGTTAAAACCAGACTAAATCAGATTAAAACCAGGTTTAAAAAGATTAAACCAGGTTAAAACCAAATCAGACCAAACCAGGCTAAACCAGGCTAAACCCCTTTATACCCATATAAACTAGTATAAACTGGTATAAACTGGTTGACCCGTTGCAGCCGCTACAGAACCGCCGGCGGGTCGCTCACTGTGCTGATGTTCAGCTTGATCACTGGGATGAGGGATCGCCATGACGACGACGGTTCAGGACTCTCCGACTGGACGTTCACACTGCAGGGAGTCGGATTAACACAGATTATTTTTGAGACTGGAGAGACACTGATCAGAGGGCAAACACTCAAGGAAAGGAAGTGAGGAACCGAGGGAAGGAAGTAAATAAGGAAACTAGGAAAGGAAGGAAGGATATGAATGAAAGAAGTGAGGAAGGAAGACAGCCTAAGGACATCTTTGCAGGTCCAGACCTGTCCAGGGCGTGTTTCCGGGGCTCCGGGCCCCTCTCCTCGTCCCGCCGGGCGCTCAGCAGCGTGGGCTCCAGGCCGAACGTCTCCTGCAGCCGGGCGTAAAGGTCGGTCCGGTTGTAGACGTGGAACTCGAAGCCGTTCACCGTCACAAACAGCCTCGTCTCCGCTTTGGGATCTGACAGCGAGAAAACAGAAACTGAGGACATGCAGGGGACATCCAGAGGACACCCAGGGGACTCTGATGGTCCGTTATAAAAACAAACAGTGATGAAAAATAGTAAAATATAATCTTGAGTTTTAGGGCTTTTTAACAATCATTAATGGGAATTTATTGTTACTAAAATAAATCAACATTTTATAATTATAAATAACTGAACTAAAAACCACTTCCAACCAAAACAATAAAATTGATTATGATGTTTCTGTAAACAAAAGCATCCTTCAAATATTGATCAGAATGGAAATTATTAAGCTTACTGTAATTCACTTAGTGATTAAATGATTGTTTATGTGTGAACATTTCAGCAGCTGAACTCACCATGCTGCTTTTGTTTTGGGTTATACATTTTCCACCAGCGAAATATGAGGAAGCCATCCTGGATCCTGCAACACAGAGAGCAGCCAATGAGGAGGAGGCGTGGTTGCCATGGAGACAGAGAGATAAAGAGCAGCAGCAGAGATCAGGTGACCTGATGGACATGTCCTGGTTGATGTAGTAAACGTCTCTGAACATGACTTTCCCCGACAGCACAGAGAAGGAGAACGAACCTGCGGAGCGACAAACATCAGGTTACCATGACAACCACACAGAGAGGCCACCTGGAAACCCAACGGCTCCTGACCCGGTTCTGCAGCAGGAAGCCAATCTCTGCCCGTCCCAGAACATAAAATTAAAACAGGTCTCTGGACCGGCTTTAGCTTCCATTAGCTTCTTCACAAGCATGATTGACAGCACTAAGACCCCCCTCCTGGCTCTGATTGGTTGTTTCTAGTTAGCACTGGGAGAAGAAAGAGGAGCTTAATTTATTCACAGGTTATCTTTCGCATGTTAAACTGTCATAACGAGTGACTGTTAGAAGAAATATTGGAAAAAAATATATATATATACACTGCTCAAAAAAATAAAGGGAACACTCAAATAACACATCCTAGATCTGAATGAATGAAATATTCTCATTCAATACTTTGTTCTGTACAAAGTTGAATGTGCTGACAACAAAATCACACAAAAATCATCAATGGAAATCAAATGTATTAACCAATGGAGGCCTGGATTTGGAGCCACACACAAAATTAAAGTGAAATGTTCCCTTTATTTTTTTGAGCAGTATATGTGTATGTGTATATATATATATATATATATATATATATATATATATATATATATATAGTCTCAAAGGCGGAGCTGGGTGCAGCTGAACGGTTGCCATGGAGATTAAAGGATTTCTCCAAGCAACACTGCAGGAATGCTATAGATGAAGGAATAACACAATGCGAGACAAGTTGATTTTACATGATGCCGGCCCTTTAAATACATAAACACATCAGCAGCTCCTCAGGTCATATTATCCCAACATGTTGTGACAGCAAACAGGAAGTGCTTCTCAGAAACAGGAAGTTGGTCTGGGCCTATGCTTTCCTCCAGCCGGAGCCATTTCCTGTCCAACGTACCGATGTGAATGTAGCCTCCCTTGTAAAGTCGGTTGATGATGAGGGTGAGGAAGAGGCCGATGTTGCGAGAGTTGTAATAGGTTAAATAGATGATCCATCCACAGGACAGAATGGTGGCTGAAACAATTAAAACACGACATCAGTCACACCACACACCTCACCGCCGGCCGCTAAGCTAACAGCAGCTCACTGCTAACGCGCTGGCCGCTAAGCTAACAGCAGCTCACTGCTAACGCGCCGGCCGCTAAGCTAACAGCAGCTCACTGTCCAGTCTAATTAAACAGCTGTGAATGCTTTTGCTAGGAACTGCTTCTGTAAGTCTAGTTACAGAAGCAGTTGCACCTTTACAGGAGCATTTTAAAGGTGTAATGTTTTCCATAAAGGTTGCATTGAGTCTCTTACCAACGAGCAGCCAGATGAACTTGGAGTTGTGCCGGTTCAGGTAGGTCTCCAGATCCTCGTAGTTGAGGAAGGAGGTATTGTTAGAGCCTTGATCATCCATGGCTACAGGCTCTCAGGCAGCAGCAGAAAACTACAAATCAAAGCAAACATGCACTAGATGAACTTTCTTCCCTTAAAAATAGCAAGCAGGACTGATGCTAAAGCTATTAGAGGAACAATGAAGTCCTGTTTCTACCTGTGGATCTGATTTCTAACACAATCCAAGTGGGGAGGGGAAAAAAGAGAATAAGGTTTTCAGCTTTTAGGATCGACATCAGCAGCACCAGAGAACGGCTGCTGGAGAAACAAAGCAGCGCCTCACTTTAGGTCAGATTCGTGTCGTTTCACCTGTTGACCCCCTGGATTGGACTAGTTGGACAGGATTATGGAAACGACTGAGTCATAAAGCAGCTGATCACTGTAAGAATGAGTTTCAGTCATGGATACAAGCATAAACGTCAGCATGCTAGTAGGTTGTACTTTTCTTCATCTTTCCCATTAGCCACTTGAATTTCAAGATGGCTGTCATTTGAGCCTTTTCAACCAATTATTGCATAAAATTTTCCCCATTTTCATAACTTTATGTCTCATCAAATGTTTCCTCTTTGGTCATCCTGTTCATTCAACTTTAAAGTGATAAAATGCAGCAGAATCAGAAACTGAGGATTTTGCTGTTAGCGAGTCAGCTGGAAGGAGAAGAAGGAGAGAGAGAGATGACTTAGCGGTTAGCATTAGCTTAAGCTAATTAGTTATGGATTAGCTTCAGCTAATGTTTTATGCATGTAGTAGTTTAACATTAGCATAGCTAAGATTCTTGTACAGTGAATTAGTGAAGCTAACTTTTAGGTCAGCTGTGGCTGCTGATATTTTCTTCCACCATGGTGGCCATTTTTAAAAACTTCCACCAGAAAAAGGAAACGAGAGCAAGAAAATATAAAATGTTGTTTTATGGTTCAAAATACGCCGACTGTGATTTGACACCAAACATCCGTCTAACTGGTGAATTTTGTGCAAAAATGTATTTTCCACGACAGCTATGGTGGCCATGTTGAAAAATAAAAGAATTATCAGTAAATATGATTTCTGTGGGTCGGTCCAGTTATGCATGATTTGACACCAAAGTATGAATCAAACATTTTAAACTTTAGATAGAGATTTTCCTTTGTGACCATGGCGTCCATCTTGAATCATCTGCTGCAGAGCTTCTGAACCTGATGGTGACCCATCCAGTCAGGGTGCCAGGCCCCCAGCATCACACATCCTCCACCATGCCTGGTAATGGACACGAGTTTCCTCATTTCAGAGCGTTTGTTGCTCAGAAGCTCGGTGTGAGTCCAGAATGACCAGTAAAAGTCCAGTTCTGCTTGGACAAATGGTTCATGTTGGCAGGACTTCAACTCCTCTGAGGTTTGGGGTCAGAGTTCAGGTGTCATTTGTGATGCTCATCAGCTGCTCCCGGTTGTGAAAACAATACCTTGTTGCCATGGTTACACATCAAAGTTGTCCAAGAGTAACAAGGTGAGCAGGACAGCGGTCGTCTCCGCGTCATTATGAGACATTTTTAATGACGTTCTCTGAGCTTTGGGGATTATTTTCATTTCTACCCGTTTAGAGGACAACATGCTGCTGCAGAGAGACAGGTTGCCGTGTCACGTCATATTTCTTCCCCACAGAAACAGGAAGGTCTACAAGTGAGCAGTTTCTAAAAACACTCATATCCACTTAAAGGAAGGTAGAAAGTTAAACTACTTTAGTTTTATGTTTTTATTATTAGTTGTACCAATAATTGTTATGAGACTTTAATGTTTGAACATGGGATTTTAATGAATTAAAAGCATTGTTTCCATTTTTACTTTCCTATTTAAGACTCAAAGTGTCTTCAGACAGGAAATCAATGTGATGACGAAGCTGAAAAAGGAGAATTAAATCGGGTCGGTTCTGACACACCATAAAAACATTAATTAATTCAAATCAATGCTTTATTGATTTGAATTAATTAATTAATACTCAGAATATTCAGAATTAATACTTTGAAGTTTATTAAACTTCAGGGTATTAATGAGTCTATAATAAATGAATGAGTGATTATATGATGGTAAAGCAGGAACCGTTCTTGGAGGTTTTTCACTTCTGAACATCAGATTTATTACTGAAATGATCAACTAATTTAGTAATCAATAAATTGCTAACTGGAGTGTACAGACTCAACAACACAATCTGCTGAAATATTTAATTTATTCAGAGCAATAATTAAGCCAAAAATATATATTTTGCATTTCAGATTAAAAATGTACCCTTTTTAAATTCTTTAACAGATTTTAGATGTTAAATTTATCAAGATTTGATAATCAATTTTCAACACATTACCAAATCTGTTACCTGTTGGTGTTTATCTTTACTAGAGGAAATTTATGTTTTTATTTAGTATTAGAAAAATCTGGTGCCTTCTCAGTCAGTGACCCAATCACTTCCTTGTAGAGCTTCCTGTAAGGCCCGTTCAGCTTCTGAAGCTTTACGGAATAAAGTGCCGCTCAGGTGACTCACCTGTAACCTGTCAGCTCAGGTAAACTCACCGTTTCAGTTTTACTGACAACTGTTACCTTCGGCCTACAGTAACGTACTCTGAAGTTAGCGTCTGATTTCACTCCATCAGGAAGCTGGATGATGAACTAAAATCTAAAACACTAAAAATGATCAAACCTTAATTCATCACTCAGCCTTAAAATCACCAATTCAAGCTGATCTGATGTTTTTAGGCTAGTTCAGATCAATTTCAGGGTTTTAAACCACGAGTTTCAAATGGATCATTTATCGTGAAAAATCTATTCAAATCATAAGAATTTTGATCAATTCTAGTTTGGTGATGTTTAAAAAACTGACAACATTGTTGAAATTTTTTACCATTTTCTACATCGTTTTGTTCATGAGCGTTTAAAAAAGATACCAGTAAATTCGAAGTATGATTAAATGCAGTTTGTGTGCAGCTAAATGAGACCAGTCACAGATCTCTGGCGCCCTGAAGAAGTTTATTTCACATGGAAATGTTTTAGAGGAGCAGTGTTTGTGTTTATGGAGCCATTACGCTGTCTTCAGTAAAATCTCTGAATACGGTAAAGACTATATATTATTTCTGAAAGTAGCTTATTCTAAAATATATACACTACTGTATATACCAAGTGTGAGTTTCATAAGTTTATATTGGAAGAATGAATATGAAAAAGTGTTTCTTCTCATTAAAATCTGTTTTGTAATTATATTATTTGTTTGTATTCATTTATTTTACTCGCTTTTCTTTACCAAATACTTTTTAAAATCTTGAGGAATTTCTTGGACAGGCTAGTTTTTAACTTTTGAGTAAAAACACATATATGTACTGCTGCTATAACTGGATTACAATGTATATTCACCACTAGCCAAGCCTGGATTAAACATTGTTTTTTAAATTACAAAAAGCACAATTTCAACACTATGGTCATTTGTTTACTTATTTTAGAGAAAGAATAAAGACAAATGAATCATGAATTGGGTTTCGAAGTGCAGAATTATGCACCCCGGTTTGATCCGTCCAAGTATTTCAGATTTTAGCTGATTAAAGGCAGCTTAAATATGCGGAACAGCCCTTTACTGAAGCAGCGATTCAGAAGCCAACTTCGGCGCTCTCTGGACCGATCTCCGCCTCTCTGACCGAACCAGAACCGGACAGTTCGGGATATAAACAGTTCTGATATCTAGACTGGGTGTAAACAAGACAAAAACATGAACTTGACATTTCCATCCAGAGCGCCAATTCTGGACTAATTCCTTATTCTGCTGAACTGCAAGCCAAAACGAACCGCATGCAGCGCATTTTATGAAGACACAAGTAAAAACGTGAGTCTAAAGCCAAGCCAACCCGTCCAGAACCACCTGGCGGTTCCGTTTCAGCTCCACAGCTTTTAAGTTTCTCCAACATCGTTAGCAATAGGGCTAGCCACTAGCCTGCTAACGAAGCAGGCCGCGCCTACTGGCTTCTCCCGTTCTTCCCACACACCGAGCTCCATTACTGAAAGCGGCCTACCGTAAAACTCCTGGTACGGCAGGAGGTCTCATCCTGGCTCCAGTCAACCAGCAGCAGCCGCCCTTCTGTCGGGCTCCACACCTAGCATCCTCTGTTCACTATTTACACGGCTGTACGCCACTGAGCGTTTCTTCCTGTTCTTACCCGAGCTGTCACACAACTGGCCAATCAAGAAAAAGTAGCCGTTCAGAAGTTAACCAATCAAATACAAGTTTGGTTAAATCCACTCTCACCTCGGATTTTCTACCTATTAACGCGATCGCTTTTGGACGATGGGATTAAAGGAAGGTTGTTTTGATATTTAACCTCAAAGAAACGTGATTTAAAGAGTAAACACTGGAGATTTTTCATTTAATCTACAAAGTGAAGAAATTCATTTACAGACAAGTTGACCTTATTCCAGAAAATTCTTCTTTTATAAAGGTTTTGACTTGAATATATTCAGAAAATTTATAAGTATGGTTTTTATTTTTCAGATTTTGACTTTGTTCAGCCTTATGATAAATATTAGCCTTATTAATATTCCACACATTTAATGTTTGTGAGACATTACACCTTTAACTAAAGTTTCACTTAATCAGGATGTTTTTAGTTTTTTTGAATGTTAATTTAATTTTCTTCTTAGCATTTTGACTTTATTTCAAACATAACATTTTGTAAACTGTTGTTGCACAACACCTCCCCCCCCCCCCTTCTCTCTCTCTACTTCCTCTTCTGAGAGGAGAGAGATGTTGCTCCCAGCTCTCCGTCTAACGGGTGAATTGAGTTTCCTAAATCTGCCGAGATTTACCCTACCCAGAACTGAAGTAAACTCTGTTTAAGCTGGGTGCGAGAAAGACTAGCCTGGTTTCTAACGACCTCCATCCAGATGTCCCACCCTTTTTCACTCTGTGAATTAGCCAGATAGAGTAGCCCAGAATCAGCTAGTTTCACAGAGCACACCTGTTAACGGTCACTCTTTCTCTTATTACAACTTGCACTTGTTATTGAACCAGGTTGGTTTTAGTGACTCGGGCGAGTCCCAAGGGTGTTGTTTTAGTTTTGGCTAAAAGCAACCTATAAAACATTTTCCACCTTCTCCTCCCAGAATCAAACTTCATAGCTATTTTACAACCATCAAAGAACTTTAAGGTGACTCATTAACTGAATGTCCACAACATCTTTTAGATTTTCTTAATGCTAATTATTTTATTAGTAAGGCAATTTTGCAAGGGTCAGTACAGCTTAAATCAGTAGCAGAAATAATCAAATAAGTAAAATCAATAATCTAGCCTATCTTTCCCTAATGCTGACACTGTGAACTAAAATAAGAAAACTTTGAGAGACGGACGGAGTTTGGCATTTTGAACCCCAGAACTGGCCTGATGATGAAAAAGGTGTTGCAGCAGCAGGAGGCTCCCAGTACAGGAAGAGTACTGAGTCAGAGCGGCAGGTCTGGGGCCTCACGGTGACTTCCTCATGCTCGTAGCGGCCCTCTCCTTCTTGTCTTGCAGCTCTGTAGCTCCTTTCTCTTCGTCTCACGATCTTTCTGGTCCATGGAGATGTAGATGAGCTGGTCTCACGGAAGGAACACACCAGTTCTTCCTCTTTGCCTTTGTTCTTTGCCTTTGTCTTTATCTTCATCTTTGCCTTGGTCTTTGTCTTTGGCTTTGTCTTTGGGGTCTCGAACCCAGCTGAGAAAAGTGCGATTTGAAGCCACATGTTGCGGGGCTAACGGGTTGGTCCCCATGTGCAGAACAGTCTTCGGTTCTGTGGCCCCGGCTCTTCTTCAGCTGCAGAGTTCTTTGTCCATCTCGTTCTTGGCTCGAAGCTGCCTGAAGGATCCAACCAAAGACTCCTCTTTGCACTCACCTTATATAGGACATACCCACCCTTTTGGTGCATTTGCATTGGCTAGCTTTGTCTCATTGGCTGACTGCTTGGACCGATAATCTCATATTCATCACCATCTTTGGACATGACCTGATGTCTGTACCAGTGTCCCAGGTTGCTCAACAGCCCTCTTGTGTCTAACCTTCTCTTAGGAAAGTTGAAGTTTAGCAATAAGGCGTTGGACACCTCCGCTCTCCCATCAGTTCCTCTTTCCACCTGACCTTTCACCTACCATCTACCTCTAACACAACATCAGTGACCTTTAGTTACAGTTACACACTTTACACCATTTCCAGTTCAATGTCAAAATCACATTTATAACCTTTTAGTTTCTCTGGTTTAGCATTCACTTATAATATTATAATAACCATTACTTATTAGTTACTCTTATAATCATGATGTGAGTTATTACAGACATTTCTGAAAAGAAACCAAGAATAATCCATTATTCTAATCATTTGACACCATGTTACAGTTACTTCTTTCACCTGTAAGTACTTCAATAAGTATAAGAGTAAGTGTAAATATTCTTATAATCAAACCAACATCAACCACTGGTTAAACCAATATTGATTATTGGCTTAATTATAAGTTATCATTATTAATTCAAGTATTTTACTCTGGGTTTTATCCAATTCCTCAAAATGTTTAGATTTTATTCCTTAAACCTTTAATGCCCAAAATGAGCAGTCTGAACTATTTTTATTCACTGCAGGCTGGAAACTTCCTCTTTCTCCAGGAAACCTGCTTTTCCTGTTGCATAACTCTCCTTCTGTCTGACTATGATTTTTTATGATTAAATAGAAAAAAGTAGAATTAAAGCAGGACACAACAACACACACAACCAGATTAATTTTATTACCATCTGACTCTACTGTTGGGTCTTGATGTCACCTGTATAATCAGTTTTAAAGATAACTTTATTTATTGTCATTATTAAACTAAAATCTCCAGCATGGGGAAGTGGGCTGAGCTCGACTTTTCTCGACAAAACTGATTATTTTATTCTAGAAATATATTTATTTTTAAAATCCTAACTGTACAAAACTATTGTAAACATTTTAAACTCATTATAGATAATTTCATCATCTTCTAAACAACTAAATTTAATTATTTAGCATAGCTAAATAAGTTTATTTAGCTATGCTACCTGTTTTGGAGTTCCCCTCCAAAACAGGTGGTGGCAGCAGTGATACCAATATACTCCTGTATTCATTATATAGCAAGTATTTTCTGTCTTTAGTGATTTACTTTTGAAAATATGGATGTTGTGCTCTGAAGTGCCTCAGTTTTTTCTCTCTGCTGTCGCTGCATGCATGCTGAGAATGAGGGATTGTCCTCTGTCGCCCCCTGCTGGTCCAGGAGGAGTGAATGCTGCAGCGAGTCGACCCTCTGCTGGTTTTCCTTAGATAAACTTTTTAAACTAATCTGAATCACAACCTGAGCTTAGTGCTTTAATTAATAAGTGTTTTCTCTGTACCAGGCTGAGGCTGCTGTCCCCCGAGGAAGTTTAAATTCTCCTAAATGCATTTGGGCGCCATCTTTGGGCTGTCCATCAGCAGGAGGACTTAGAGCTGCTGTTTGTTTGCTAACCCTCCTGGGTGTTTGTTAAGCTTGTAAGCAGCAAAGTTGTCCTTCAGACCCGGCCAGCTCCCTGACGGACAGACGGATGTCCGGCTCTGAGCAACGCTAACAGTATTTGCAGCTTTCTGCCTGCTGAACTCCTGAAGGACGTCGCTGCTGCAGACTTTCTATATAATTAGCAGCTTGTCTTAGTTTAAATATGCAGCACTGAAGGATCTCAGAGGAAATGTAATTATACTCAAGCTGTTATGGAAGGTGAGGTGCTTTTAACGCGGCTCTTTAGGGACACCGGGTTCATATTCTGCCATCTTTAATCCTCAGAAAATCCTGATTCATGGAAATCTTCCTGACCGCCAGGGATGATGGGAAATCTGCAGTTTCATTACTGATGAGTTTTATGTTTAAACCTCTAACTGGGATTCTACATTCAGAGATTCTTGTTCTGTGTGGAAACCACAACCAGTGAGGACTGAACTGGAGAAAAGTTAAAAAATTAAATGACTGAAAGGCTGGTTGGTTGGATGTATGGATTCAGTTCAGCTACAAAGGAAGGAAACAGTTCAGATGTTTTAACTTTTATTTCTGAAACATTTCTAGCTGATGTGCAGAAAACAGAAACAGTTGAGAAAAAGATCGAAAAATAAAACTACATAAAACAGCCAATCAAAAAAAGGCAGAGAACCCTGACAGCCAATCAGAGAAAGGCAGAACAGACCGTGAAGCTTTACATCTCAGCAGATTTGCTGATTTATCTTCTATAAACTTTACATTTTTGGCTCACAGTTGAGCCGGAGTTTAATAACTCGTCATAATTTAAATTATTCATGATTATAAAATATTAAAAAGCTCCAGTTGTCTCACAACTTCAGCACATTTAAAATAAATATCAGTTTAAATCCAAGTTATCAGACTGAGTTCTGGTTCCTGGAGACAAAGGAAGTCAACAACTTCAGTCAGGACCAGCGGTCCAAAAACTGGACCAGAACCCGGTTCGACCCGGTTAAATCTGGTTCCGAACCCGGTTCGACCCGGTTAAATCTGGTTCTGAACCCGGTTCGACCCGGTTCGACCCAGTTAAATCTGGTTCCGAACCTGGTTCTGACCCGGTTCGACCCAGTTAAATCTGGTTCCGAACCCGGTTCTGACCCAGTTGGTTCTGAACCCGGTTCTGACCCGGTTCGACCCAGTTAAATCTGGTTCCGAACCCGGTTCTGACCCGGTTCGACCCAGTTAAATCTGGTTCCGAACCCGGTTCTGACCCGGTTCAACCCAGTTAAATCTGTTAAATCTGGTTCCGAACCCGATTCTGACCCGGTTCAACCCAGTTAAATCTGTTAAATCTGGTTCCGAACCCGGTTCTGACCCGGTTCGACCCAGTTAAATCTGGTTCCGAACCCGGTTCGACCCGGTTAAATCTGGTTCTGAACCCGGTTCTGACCCAGTTGGTTCTGAACCCGGTTCTGACCCGGTTCGACCCAGTTAAATCTGCTAAATCTGGTTCCGAACCCGGTTCTGACCCAGTTCGACCCAGTTAAATCTGGTTCCGAACCCGGTTCTGACCCGGTTGGACCCGGTGGGGTCAGAAGCTCATGAGCACGTCTCTCTCCTGCATGCTGGTGTAGAACGGCTTCCCGAACACGAAGGAGTGAAGCCCCGCCCTCAGTTTCTCAGCCATCGCCATGACGATGTTCAGGTCCCCCTCGGCCTTCAGGTCCAGGTCCGCCTTCAGGTTCCGGAGGGCCCGGAACGGCTTCTTCCCTTTCTGCCTGTGAACAGAGGCCCGCTCGGTTTGATACATATTCAATAACTAAAGATCAATAATTTCTACTGGTGACAGATTCATGTTTGTTTCTGATCCGTTTGTCCTGATTTAAAACCAAAAGGTTTTTATTTACGACTTCAGGTGCTGGGGAACAAATCCGGATCGGGCCGCAAAAACATCAGCCTAAGGGCCACAAATGGCCCACGAGCCGCACTTTGGACCCCCGGTCAGAGGTCATCGTCCTGCCGGGTTTCAGGCATGCCCGCAGCATGATGCTGCCCCCACCGTGCGGCCCCTTACGTCTCGTCCTCGATGTACTTGAGCAGCGTGAGCGCCTTGCGGTGCAGCAGCAGCAGGAACTGGGCCAGGTAGGCGCTCCTCAGGGCCAGGCCGGGCTTCAGCAGGAACACCTGGAGGAAAGCCGCAGCAGCACCTCAATTATTCAGTTCAACACATCAAACCGTTTCTGTTCGCTTGGCAGCAGCTTCTGCTTCCTGCCCTTCACAACAGGTCAGGCCGGTGTTGCCATGGCGATTAGAGCAGGCAATAAAATTACCTTTCCCGGGTAAGCTAACTACCACTAAGCTAAATGCCACCTAGCTAAATACCGGGTTAGTTGGTTTTCTGGAGGAAACATGGTTTCTGACTCCTGCAGGTTAAATTTATTTGATCAACTACAGTTAATTTCAATCAATTAATAGTAATATATGTCACAATAGAAATGTGATTACGTCTATTGTGACAGTGGAGCAACTGGCAGCACTATTGCTTTGCAGCAAGGCGTTAGCATGGAGTTAGCATGTTCCCCCTGTGTATGGTGGATTCTTCCTCCCACAGTCCAAAAACATGACTGTCAGGTTTATTGGTCTCTCTAAATTTTTCTTAGGTGTGAGTGTGTGTGCATGGTTGTTTATCCTGTCTGTCTCTGTGTTGCCCTGGTGATAGACTGGTGACCTGTCCAGGTGACCCCGCCTCTCACCTGTTGACAGCTGGAGACCAGCACCCCTCCTGACCCCAATGGGAAAAGGCCGGAAGAACATGGATGGACGTGTGATCAGTATCAATATATAGTAAATCTGATACAATATTCAATATATAAAATATTCAGTGAACTCCAATCCAGAACCGCACAGCATTCTGGGAGATGTAGGCAGAGGAAAGAACCGCTCAACCTCTCATAGCAAGATAAGCTAGGTTGGTGGAATCAACCAACTCACTCATTCTTTGGTTACCTAGCAACAGCCTGCTGACTAACTTGCAGCAGCAGTTTCATGTTTCTCCATCGTGCTTCATAACTCCTCAATAAAAATGATGGCGTGAAATGAAAACTGTGGCTATACTTCAGATATTTAAAAGAAAAGACTAATCAATAATTATGGATATCAACTGTTAGAAAAAGTTTATGTTTTTCAGCTAAACCCTCCAGTCTGAGAATTACAGGGTTAAACTTCTCACCTCGTCTATGAAGGATCTGACCAACGTGTCGGTATGCAGGACATCCTGGAAGATGTTCCTGGGAAATGAAGGAGGAACATCTCATTGGTTGCCTATCAAATAAACACCCGGGGGCGGGGCTTAGGGTGAGCTTACAGGTCCGGGGTGAAGGTTTCGTCCGTGTAGATCACGGTTTCCGGCGGGATGTCGTCCTCGCTGTCGGTCTTCCACAGCGCGTTGAGCTCAGAGCGCATGTAGCGCCGCTGGTTGAAGGTGTGTTCGTGGCACGGCGGCATCTGCTTCACGGTGTTGATGTCCACGTCGATGTGTGTGGTCGGGTACGGCGCATACAGCACCTGGCGGAACGGCAGCACAAAGCTGCCGGTGGAGTCCTGGAAGCAGAGAGCGGCAGCGTCAGACAGCGGGTCAAAGCAGACCCGCAGAACCGCGCGGCGCTGGCAGATACCTTCAGGAGTCCCTGGACGAACAGACCCGTGTCGTACTTGAAGGAGGAGCTGGCCCGGCAGAGGCGGGAACACTTCCTCTCAGCTGGAGTCAAGAACAGGCAGAGCGTCCGGACGATCTGGCGACACACGAGCAGAACCTCAGAAAACTGGAGGAATATCCACTCAGAGGTTTTTAAGTCTCCAGATCCATCCAGAACCACCTGGGTCCAGTTTGGCTCGGCTGCTAGGATATGTGCTAGCATCAGCAGAACAGCGTTTCACACTGTCAGCGTTCTCATTTTTGCTGTTTGGAGCCATTAAAGCAGCTGATTAGCTCAGAATAAACTTTCATATTCAGAGGGACAAACTGCAGCATGAGCTTCTCATCAGGTTTACACAGCTAACTAAAAAGCTAGCTGCGCTACGCTAAGGCACCAGTCATACATAATACTTCTACTAATGTGCTACACATACACTGTGAAAGCTAGCAATAAAGCACTATACCAAAATAGCATTTGGTGGAGGCTAACCCTAAAGTATTTTACCAACATAGTATTTTGTGTAAGCTACAACTGAAGGGCTATTCTAAGATGGTGTTTAGCAGAAGCTAACACTAAAGCGCTATACTAACATAGCATTTCACAAAAGCTAATGGCAAAGCACTCGATAACATGATAGTTAGCAAAGGCTAGTGCTATTCTAAAATTATGTTTAGCAGAAGCTAGCAGTAAGGTCCCACACTAACATGGTATTTAAATTAGCTGTGCTGTTAGCGGGTTAGTAGGGGTAAGCCCGGTGCTGTGGCTGGTTCCAGTAAACCCACCTTGTTTACTTTCTCTGGGTTGCTTCCGACCACGACGGAACAGCCGCACGTCTGCAGATGGGAGCTGATGGCTCTGGAAAACAAATGCTTAAAAATTAGAGCCAGTTAGTATCCAATTAGCTCTGCTGATCAAATGAACCATTCTACAGTCCTAACTGCAGTCAGTGAGTCTGGGGATCTGGACGTACGGAGCAAAGGAACAAGTCATCTCAGGCTGGTCTCCTACGGTCACATATTTGGTCTTGTCCTGCTGTTAATGCCAGTCTGGAGCTAAAAGACGCTTTGAAATGACTTTTTAAATCATCACAGGAGGCCGAGCCCACAAATCCTCTCAGCTGTGCCCATTTAAAGCTGTAAAGCTGCCCTCCTGCTCACTAGCGGGTGAATCCTCCGTCTCGGTTTCTCTGGGGAGAAGCTGAGGTGGGAGAGCGCCATCACTCATTATCAGGCGACTGACGGGTGTTAAACGACCATTGTTCGTCATCTGTCTCCATTGGGCTGAGGCAGCCTGCTTACTTGTGGAGGAAGCCCTCATGGCAGCTGTCCCCAATGTCGTCATCGTTTAGCACGGTGTCTCTAATCTGCTTCGCAGGAAACAAACCGTCCAGATCAGAGAAAACCTGATTTAAATGCTAGAAAATAAAATCAAGCAGCAGATCTCAACTTACGTCGATTTCCTCAGGCACGCAGTGAGACTTCATGGAGGCCAGCAGCTCCATGATGGGGGTGATCTCCAGGCTCAGCACTGAGATGATGTTGTAGCCCTGAACGTTAGAGGGAGCAAGAAACCATGAGCTTCACACAGCGACCTGGTTCTGACCCGGTTTATGGACGATGGAGAGAAACTTAACATCGACTCAGAGACGAGTAACATGGTATTGAGCTGAAGTTGACGCTAAAGCGCTAAGGCAACACAGTGTTTACTGACAGCTAATGCTAAAGCGCTAAGGCAACACAGTGTTTACTGACAGCTAATGCTAAAGCGCTAAGGCAACACAGTGTTTACTGACAGCTAATGCTAAAGCGCTAAGGCAACACAGTGTTTACTGACAGCTAACGCTAAAGCAACACAGTGTTTACTGACAGCTAACGCTAAAGCAACACAGTGTTTACTGACAGCTAATGCTAAAGCGCTAAGGCAACACAGTGTTTACTGACAGCTAATGCTAAAGCGCTAAGGCAACACAGTGTTTACTGACAGCTAATGCTAAAGCGCTAAGGCAACACAGTGTTTACTGGCAGCTAACGCTAAAGAAACAGTGTTTACTGACAGCTAATGCTAAAGAAACACAGTGTTTACTGACAGCTAATGCTAAAGCGCTAAGGCAACACAGTGTTTACTGACAGCTAATGCTAAAGCGCTAAGGCAGCACAGTGTTTACTGGCAGCTAACACTAAAGCAACACAGTGTTTACTGACAGCTAACACTAAAGCAACACAGTGTTTACTGACAGCTAATGCTAAAGCGCTAAGGCAACACAGTGTTTACTGACAGCTAACACTAAAGCAACACAGTGTTTACTGACAGCTAATGCTAAAGCGCTAAGGCAACACAGTGTTTACTGACAGCTAATGCTAAAGCGCTAAGGCAACACAGTGTTTACTGACAGCTAATGCTAAAGCGCTAAGGCAGCACAGTGTTTACTGGCAGCTAATGCTAAAGCAACAAAGTGTTTACTGGCAGCTAACGCTAAAGCAACACCGTGTTCCCTGACAGCTACCGCTAAAGCGCTAAAACAGCACAGTATTTACAGGCAGCTAGCACTATAGCTCTCTCCAAACCTTCTGCATCCAGATGCGTCCCTTGCGGATGCCGTGTGTGAGCCGCTCCACGCAGGCGGCGTGCAGCGGCAGGTAGAAGGCCAGCTCGGTCTGCGGCAGGATGACGGACAGGGCGCACGTGTTCTTGTCACCCTTCAGCTCGCCGTCAAAGATCAAAGACACTATGATGACACCTTTCTCTGCCAGGACGAAGAACTTGACGTCCACGGCGCCGCACTCGGCGCTGCGCAGAATCTCTCCGTTCAGCGTGTGGTTGGCCAGGAAGGTGACCTCGCCGTCGCTCAGCGCCATCGGCTGCTCGCCGCGCGGCGCCCACATGTGGCGCACGCGCGGCCCCAGGATGTTGTCCCAGTAGGCGAACGTGGCGGCCAGCAGGGGGCACTCTCCCTCCACCGCTACCTCCGTCTTCGCTACGGCCGGGGACTGGGGGGGACAGCCGGAGGACATTGGACCGGCCCGGAGACGTCTCCCTCTAATTTAGCTACAGCATTAACAGAAATGAAGATTATAAAATCAGTGGGACGCAGCAGACATGTCCACATGACCAAACATCTCCGTCCTCTGAGACAGGTGTCAGAGCTCAGTTCAAACTTCAACATGGATGGACAAAAAGATGGACAGATGGTCAAAAAAGATGGACAAATTGTTGGTTGGACAGATCTGTCTGTCCAACCATCTATCAGATCTGCCCATATTTGTCCCAACCAGTAAAATCTGGGCCTCCAGATGGACGTCCTGCAGAAGGAGGAGACGCTCAGGATGTTGGACAGACGGGAGGAGGACAGAGGAGGAGATGGAGGAGGACAGAGGGGGAGATAGAGGAGGACAGAGGGGGAGGAGCTTCTTGGAGGTGTTGGTGACGTCAGAGGAAGGTCTGGGATGGGGACCGAAATGAAAGCAGCTCCCAGAGGAACTGAAAGTGAGCAGAGAGAACTTCTTGCAGCCAGCTGAGCCGGAACCAGAGTCCATGAAGAAAACCAGAACTTCCCGGTTCTGCTGATCATGTAGCCGAACACACATTAGACGGAGTATTTTCTACACAGTTCGGTTCCTGTGCTGACATGATCTGCATCATCCCGACAGATTAAAATAACAGATTATGGATGGAAAATATGAGTCCGCTGAGGCGGAACATTTTGGATTTAATCCTTTAAATTAGCTTCAATTTAAATGGATCTTAAACACGTGACCTGAGTACTGATGAGCGTAAAAACGGTCAAAATGAGAGTTATGGCAACAGGCTAACAAGTAATGGATCACATGGTTCTGACTCACCTTTCCTGTCGTTTCCGAACCGAACCGCCGAACTGCAGCTGGGTCCAGCTCCTCCTGATAACCTCCAGTTTAACGGAGGCTAGCTGCCTGCTGGTTTGTTGTGCTGTTTTCACTCTTCCTTGTACGTCACATGACGTCAGCGTCCAGGCGGCGCAGCGGCCTCTGCTGGTCGAGGCAAGGCGGTGCACCGGGAGACATGATGTCATTTTTAGAAACAGTTCCCGGACCATAAATAACTAAAAATCTAAATAAATGGGTTTAAATGCCACAGAACTGGACGGGTTCACCATTTCCTGCTGGTGCAGTTCAGTTTAAAACCATTTATGATGTTAGTGACGGTACGTCAGATTCACCAGAAACATGAACAAAAGGCTCCGGCCGGAACCAATGAACCCAGTCCACTGGTTTCTACTGTCCCTTTGGGAAGCAGCGGGAGTGCACTGACTTTTTTTACACGGCCTTTCCATGCCTCTGCAGTTTGGATAAAAGCTGCTCCACATCAGCAGGCAGGAGGAAACTGTTGTGTATGATACACTAGGTCAAAATAAATGATATTCAAGTAGATAACTGGAGATAACACATGGCAACGTTTATTTAGGAACTACTTCTTCTACTTCACAGGATCCTGCTCATATGTGTTGTGCCCAGCAAGAGCGCCACCAATGGCGATTCGTTATATTGCTTTGTTCTTCACATTTACAACAAAACCGCCTTGAACAAATAGGATCATAATCATACCAAAATGTGATTAATCTTAAATCTGGAGGTTCATTCTTTTCTGTGTCTGGAACACCACAGCTCCTCCCCTGTAAATTCAATACTTCTCAATCAGTGAAAACATTTTTCACCCCTTTTCTATATCAATATAACTGAAATCAAGAAAAAACTGTTTTTTTTTTTTTTAAACCTTCATTTAGAGTTGCAGTTTCAAGTTCAGTCTATCAGGAGGTCGCCGGTTCCTCACTGGACGAGTGTTCCTTTCGACTGTAGATGATGGCAAGTCTATTGGTTGATTCCCAACAGTTTTTTCTTCCATCTGTTGATCCACACCTTTGGTTGTATCAAGATCATCATCATTCCAGAAGTTTCCAGTACCAGAGTCTGTTTGTGTCAAATGAGCTGGATTTCCATTTACACCCAGAATCTGATTTACATGTTTTTTTAACACACTTCCCATTCACTTCCACACTGTAAGTTACAGGACCCAAGATTTCTTGTACAACTCCATTCAACCACTTCTCCCCTCCCCTGTAATTTCTTACCAATACAGGTTGACCGACTGTGAAAACTCTAACACGAGGAAGAGATGGTTCTGTTTTGTTTTGCATCCTCTGGGCGAACTGGGGTCTGATCAGTGACAGTCTTGTTCGAACTTGTCTTTTTAGAAATAACTCAGCAGGAGTTTTTCCGGTAGTTGTAGGGGGTGTGTTTCTGTACCCTAAAAGAAAATTTGCAATACAGTGCTCAAGTGTCATACCACCTATGGCTCGATTCTTTGCTAGCGACTTCTTAAAATTTTGGACTAAGCGCTCTGCTAATCCGTTGCTGGCAGGGTGGTATGCAGGTGACTTAATGTGCTGCACTCCATTTTTTTTTAGAAATGACTCAAACTCTTGTGAAACAAACTGAGGACCGTTATCTGTTACAACTTCTTTTGGTAACCCATAAGCAGCAAACAAATGTCTCAGTGTTTCAATGGTTTTAACTGAAGTAGTAGTATGCATAGGAATAATCTCTGGCCATCTAGCATAGGCAACCATAACTAACAGAAACATTTGCTTGTGGTCCTCTGCAAAGTCCAGATGGATTCTCTCCCAGGGACTGGCAGCCCATTTCCATTTATGCACTGGCGCAGTACAAGGCATACTACGCTGCTTTTGACAAATGGTACACTCTCTGACTTCCTGTTCAATGCACTCATCTACTGCTGGCCACCAGAATAAACTTCTGGCGAGGGATTTCATCTTTACTATTCCCCAGTGGTGTTCATGCAGTTCAGAAATCAACTGATCCCTTAATTTCTTAGGAACCACCACTCGTAACCCCCACAGCAGACACTCATCTTCAACAGTCAGCTCAAAACGTCTCTGAAAATATGGCTTCAGCAACTCATCCTGTACATGTTTAGGCCAGCCAGTTAACACCAACTGTTTCACCACCTTTAACACAGGATCTTTGTTTCTTTTGCTATCTCCCTTGCAGTGATAGGTAACTCGTCAAGGTAAGATACTTTGTAAATAGGGTTTGACACCACATCCACACTTGGTTTCATCGGTAACCTTGATAAAACATCTGCATTACTGTGTTGCTCAGATCTTTTGTATTGAATCTCGTACTTGTATGCAGCTAGGATTAGAGCCCACCTTTGCAATCTAGCAGCAGCTAGCGTAGGCACACCTGTTTTTGGTCCCAAGATTTTTAGTAATGGTTTGTGGTCCGTCACTAAAATGAATTTCCTTCCATAAAGGTAGTCATGAAACTTCATAACACCAAATACTAAACCAAGTGCTTCTTTTTCAATCTGTGAGTAGTTTTGTTCTGTCTTAGTTAGCATTCTCGATGCAAATGCAATCGGTCTTTCGCTTCCATCTTTCATTTGGTGACTGATTACAGCACCAACTCCATAAGGAGAAGCATCACATGCTAAGATAATTGGTAGCTCTGCATCAAAATGTACCAATATTTTGTCAGATTGAAGAGATTTCTTTGCATTCTCAAAGGCATTTTGACATTTTTCTGACCAAATCCAATCTGCATCTTTGTGCAGCAATGCTGACATTGGCTGGATCAGAGTCGATAAGTTTGGTATAAACTTCCCATAGTAGTTTAACAGAGCCAAGAATGATCTAAGTTCTGTTACATTTCTTGGAACTGGAGCCTTCTGAATGGCAGTTGTCTTTTCCTTCATAGGATGAATGCCAGTGGCGTCAATGACATGTCCTAAATATGCAACACTGTCTTGCATGAACTCACATTTTTCTCGCTTTACCCTGAGGTTGTAGCTTTCGAGCCTCTTAAGGACCTCTTTTAGGTTAGTCAGGTGGCTTTCTGCATCTTTACCAGTTATCAAAATATCATCAAGATAGCAGATAACACCATCCATACCCTGAAGAACTTGATCCATTATTTTCTGAAAAATTGCAGGAGCACTTGCAACACCATAAGGCAACCTGTTGTATTGATATAGCCCTTTGTGCGTGTTTATGGTCAGGAAACACCTAGAGCGTTCCTCTAACTGGACTTGCTGGTAAGCCTGGGATAAGTCTAGTTTGGTGAATTTCTGACCTCCTGCTAATTTTGCAAACAGATCTTGCGTTTTTGGAAGTGGATACTGATCCACGTTTAACCATGGATTTATGGTGACCTTGTAGTCCCCACATAATCTCACACTGTCATCCTTTTTAGGTATGCACACTATTGGGGCAGCCCACTCACTGTAACTAGTGGGTGAAATCACTCCTTCTGCCTCCAATTTAGTCAGTTCCTTTTCCACAGCTTCCCTTAATGCATATGGAACATTTCTTGGTTTATGGAACTTTGGCACTGCTTCTGGATCAACATGTAACTTGGCTTTAATACCCTTCAACTTGCCTAACTCAGGGTTGAACACCGATGCGTACTGAGCACATACATCTTCCACTGTTTCTGGAGCCACTCTATTCACCTGTGACCAGTTTAGCTTCAACTGACTAATCCAGTCTCTACCCATCAAAGCAGGGCCTCTTCCTTTTACAACTAGCAGTTCTAGTTTTTTTGTGGTTTCTTGACATTTTACTTTGGCCACAAATTTACCCATCAGCGGTAATGATTCTTGGTTGTATGTCTTAAGTACACAATTTGCTGGACTAAGTTTGACTGATTTAAATCTTCGCTTATAAAGATTTTCAGATATCACTGACACTGCGGCACCAGTGTCTAGTTCCATCTTCACTCTTGAGCCATTTACACTGACATACACATAATAAGGTTTTACAATGTCACCATTACCTGTGTTCATTTCAAACAAACCAAAATCCGGACTGTCCAATGTCAGCTCTGGAACAGTGTCAGAGTTCGGTGCAACTTCCATCTTGCACTGAACCACAACATCGCTGGCTGCTCCGTCTTCTCTGACTTGATGTGACAGATGTTGGGTCTCGTCTGGATCCCCTTTAAACTCGTGCCTGTTGCCTGGATCAGCATGCTGGAACGCACCTTCAGGCGGTACTGCGAACCGGGCCAGCTGCAGACATCCTGCTTTTGGAGAGCGCTGACATCCTGACAGGACCGTTGCTTGAGAGCGCTGGGTCGCCTCTTAACATCCAAATGCATAGTTCCCTTGGTCGTACTAGAACGGCCTCCTTCTTTGCGGGTGCGACAGGCTTTAGCTATGTGTCCCTTTTTTTTACACTCGTGGCACTCACTTTCTTTAAACCTGCAGTCATTCGGGTTGTGACTTTTTCCACCACAACGATAACAGCTCTTCCCGGTAGCTGCATTTTTCTCAGCTTCGCGGTATTTTGCTTTAGCTTTTCTTTCTACTACATGAGCCTTAAAAGTTTTTTGTGCAAACTGCTGTGCACTGTCCATAGTTACCTCAAAGTAGAGCGCCATTTCTACAGCCAGCGGCAGCGTCAAGTCTTTGGTGTGCGCGGTGCTGAGCAGCCGATCTCTCAGCTCGCTGCTTTTTACCCCACAGACGAATCTATCACGCAGTGCTTCATCTAAGAAAGCCCCAAATTTACACGTAGCTGCTAATTTTCGTAAACTAGCCACATACTCACTAATTGTTTCGTTGTCTTTTTGGTTTCTTCCATGAAACTTGCACCTTTCTGCAATAAAGTTCGTCTTTGGTACGTAGTGCCTCTGCAGCATATCCACCAGCTCTTCATAGCTTTTCTCTGACGGTTTATCCGGAGCACACAGATCCATCAGCAAGCTATGGGATCTTTTCCCCACCACCGTGAGAAACACCGACTTAGTTTTCTCTTCTTTAGTGTCCAAGTCGTTAGCAGCAAAATACTGCTCGAGACGTTCGCGGTAGTTGTCAAAACTTTCCTCACTTTCCTCGAAGTGAAAATCTTCTGGCTTTCCAAACGCCATCTTGTAGCTCTGGTTCGGCGGTCCTTTCACTCACCAAAACGTTCGGCTTCTACCGTCCCGTGTTGCCTCTATGGAGCCGCTCCGTCTGCAGACTCTGTGCCTTCCAACTAGAATATCCCATCCTCGTCGCCAAAATTCTGTTGTGTATGATACACTAGGTCAAAATAAATGATATTCAAGTAGATAACTGGAGATAACACATGGCAACGTTTATTTAGGAACTACTTCTTCTACTTCACAGGATCCTGCTCATATGTGTTGTGCCCAGCAAGAGCGCCACCAATGGCGATTCGTTATATTGCTTTGTTCTTCACATTTACAACAAAACCGCCTTGAACAAATAGGATCATAATCATACCAAAATGTGATTAATCTTAAATCTGGAGGTTCATTCTTTTCTGTGTCTGGAACACCACAGAAACAAACACTGATCATGTGACCAGAGGGTGGAGACTGCTCTCCTCTCACCTGTCTACCTGCTGCTGGCTTTAGGCTCATCAGTGATTCTGAGTCTGGATTTCTCAGATTATGTATCATGATGACACCTGTTAGGGTTTAGGGCAGGGGTCCCCAAACTTTTTCCTGCGAGGGCCACATAGCTGTTCCTTTCTCTGGTCGGGGGCCGCTCTCAGGTTTTGTAGAAAGAAACCTTAGAAAATTCTTGTCGACAGGGGGGGGAGGAGGAGGAGGAGGGGGCTGTTCTGTCTTTGAAACTGTCGAGCGGGGGGGGGGGAATCGCGACGACACATTCGCGCTTTTAGATAGATTTTTACCCAGAATGCAAATGGAAAAAACCGTGAGTGAAACGGTGACTGGGACTGACTAGTATATATTCCATTGAGGGAAAGTTAGTTTCACATCTGCTCAAGAGCCCCCTGGTGGTTGAAGAAAAATCCACATATAAACCGGAAAATACAATATATGAAAACACTGAATGCTCTCTGGTATGAGCAGGCGGGCCGGATCCGGCATTGTTCAGGGGGCCGGACCAAATGACGTGGCGGGCCGGATCCGGCCCGCGGGCCATAGCTTGGGGACCCCTGGTTTAGAGGTTAGGGTAACCTTTGGCCCGGCTGCTCACCTGGTGTCTGAGCCCAGGCTCATCCTCTGGCTGCAGCAGCAGAATCTCACAGGAGCCCAGAAACGGACGGGCTGCTGCGTTTGGGTCGTCGGTCCTCCGGGTCCAGTCCTTCCTTCCTGGTGCACAGCGTTTCTCCCAGCAGGACGGTTAGATCAGCTTCAGCAGATGATCGATCCTCTGGTCCGCCCAGCGACTGCTGGCTGCCTTATTGACCCAACCTGAGTTTGGGCCAACAGGTAGCAGTTCTGGAAGTCTCGGCTCAAACTCAAGACATTTTCTGATTCAGCCACAGACGATGTTGGAAGATGGAAATGTTTCTGATAATGTCAGATCAAACCCAGACAGGACGAGGTTCTGGAAGAAAACGTGACCAGTGACTGTCAGGAAACAGAAACGGGTCGGTCAGTAAAAACCACATCCTGCTGATTTATTCTGGACTTTCAGGCCGTCTGACAGAAAGTGATGAATCTTATGAATTATTGTTCTTAATAACTTCCAGTACCTTCACAGGGAGAGCAAACGAAGACATGTAAAAGGTTTGTGAGTATTTTACAGACTGTGATGTTTTGGGTGATATTTCAGAAGCAGAATATGAGTCTGTGACCACATGCTCCCCTCCGGTCAGAGTAAAATCACATTCAGCTCACATAACAACATCCACACCACATTTCCTCTCATATCTCCTGATTCCTCCTCCATTCCCTCCCAGTGAATCAAATCTGCAGAGTTTCTCCCCTGCAGCCGCCTGAAACCCCAAACCAACCGAGCTGCAGTCGCCGCTCCGCAGCCCGACCAGCCAGGCGATAAATGGACTGACGCCAAAATAAAAACAGATAAACCTTCCAAGGTCAGTGAGCGTCCGCAGCGTCCAGCCTCCGGCCCGCTGCTGATGTGGTTTCACTCAGAGCCGCCGTCCTTCACTGGAACCAGCACTTTATGTTTTCACAGCCAGACTTTTCTCACGGCCCGTTTGGACACAAATCTGAGGTTTTCCTCTCCTACCCACTGCTATAAATATCGTAGTCACGAACACTCTCTGAGGTCAGGCAGACTGAAGGATTTCTTCTCCAGGTTCTTCTTCAGTGTCCAGAGTTTCTCGACTTCCTTATTCATTTCCGTCTCTTCAGCAGAAGACATGTAACCATGCTGTGAGCTAAAACACGACATGCTTTGTGCTGCTGCCCTTCCTGGTGCTCCCAGAACGTTTTGGTGTCAGTCTGGAGTTTGATCCCTTCTTAGATTCACAGGAACCTGCAAGTGATTTTCTGGCAGCGGTGTAACTTTTGATGACCAGGTCAATGCAGTGTTTCCCAGCCTGGTCCTCTAAGCTCACTGCCCTGCACGTTTTAGGTGTTTCTTTGCTTCAGACCAGCTGATTTCAATCGATGACTCATTAACAGGCGTTTGCTGAACGGCAGTTAGTTGAACCAGACACATTAAAGCAGGGAAACCTCATGTAGGACAGTGAGCCTTGAGGACCAGGGCTGGGAAACACTAAGCTAGCTCTCCACCAGCCCAGTCCTCTTCAGCCCGACTCCAGTCCACCTGCCTAGTCAAAGTCCGGTTCAGTTGGTGAGCTGTGAACACTAGCCGACCTCTGACCTCTTGTCCTACAAACCTCGGTCTGGGTTTGGTTTGAATGTGAACGGCAAACGGACCGGCTAACTGCTGTTAGCAATTCAAGCTAACTATAATGTTTTCACTGCTTGTCCAATCAAACATGGCCTCTTCATGCTCAGGTCAGTTTAGTTACTTTAACTATGGAAGATTTTAAAACTTGAGTAACTCAGCAGTTTTTTCCTGCTTTTGGAGAAACCTGCGACTTTCCCTCTTCAGATTCCAACGTTTAGAGATTTTTCTGTTCATCTTTTTAAATTCAAACTTGATGACAAATAATCTTAATTTATTGTATTTACTTGACCCCTGACCTTTTCCAATGGTGATCTAGTTTAGCTCAGTTTATCTAGCTTAAATTAGCTAATTTTATCTTTGCTTAGTTTAGCTTAGCTAATCTCTTAGCATATCATTTCTTAGCCTTAATGCCTGAACGTTTTTTTAATTGTTTTATCTGAAACTAACTCATATTATATTTGCTTAGTTTACCCTGGCTTAATCCTTACTTTGGCAAAGTTTAGCTTTCCAAGGTTTATCATATTCCAGATTATCTTAGTTTAGCTGAAATTAGCCCAGATTATCTTATTTTAGCTTATACCTTAGCATATTGTAGTTTAGCCTTCTGAGGTTTGCTGTGTTTCAGTTTAGCTTATAGTAACATCTCTTCCACTTGGGTTAGCTTGGCTAACACTTTAGCTTAGCTTCGTAAACTCATGATGTCTCAGTGTAGCGGACCTAATTTTATTTTATCAGTTTTATTTTCAGTTTATTTATTTTATAGCGTAGCTCAGCTGATCAGGAGAACTGTTCTAATATCTTCATGTTTTTATTGTTTACAGCTTTATTTCCATTTAATCCGGAGTAAAGAGTCAGACAGGAGAGACGCATCCTGACTGGATTTATTTTCTCTGCCTGCCAAACTCTTCCTCAGTCATTTTCAGCCTCATCATTTATTTCATAAAGTGACAGAAGCTCCCGGTCGCTGCCACACGACGGTTATTTTAAGCTGCCGTGTTTCTATTTCCATTCGATTCATGATCCGTCTAACAGAGCTGACGCTGTTAGACGGATCACCTCTGGAAACGAGTGGGAGGCGATTCTGCCTCTGAGGCTGTTTCACCTTTCAGGCCAATTTATGGAGCGAAGGACGGAAACGTTAAAATGGCAGCAAAGATTCACATCATGAAACATTTCGCAGCTTTCAGCAGCTGATCAGGACCAGACTCCACAGACATGACAACGATGTGATGGTGGATTCAACCTGACTAACATCAGACTATTAAAATACATTTATGCTGTATCTTCATTTCTCAGGATTTAACAGGAACTAAGGGTTTTAGAGAGAAAAATTTACTGAATTGTTTTGATCAGATTTTTTTTACCGTCATGACTTTGGATATTATTTATAAACTTTGAAGCTTCTGGGCTTTTGGGTAAATATGTATCTTTTAGTCCTGATGTTTCTGCTGTAAAACCAGCACCAGGGTTCAGACACGGCAGTGGCACTGTGATGGTCTGGGCTGCTTTGCAGCGTCAGAACCGGAACGACTTGCTGTCAGAACCGCAAATCCAGAAGGTTCTGGAGGAAACCGTCAGTTTGTGGCTCAACTGCTGTAGATTTTGACCCGATGGGACCGAATCTAAGCGGCGGCGCTAACGCCACCAAATACAGAAAATAACCTGCCGATAAAATCAGGCAGGAAATCAAAATGCAAGAGGCTGACGGCAGTTCAGACAGATGGACATTCAGCAGAGCGTTCCTGGTTCCAGACAGGAAAACTCCATAATTCATGAAACCAGAAGAAACAAACAGACGTGCAAAGGCAAAGAGATGCTAATGTCAGGAAGCAAAGCTGCAGCACAAAGCGGTTCAAACTGACTGGCTGCACTTTCTGCAGGAATGAGAAAACAATCACTTAAAACGTGATGAAAATGTCTGTGCAGTGAGAACCTGAAACCAAGAGACTTTATTAAACGAGTGACGAATATTCAAGCCTTAATAAACCGTTTCCAGACGATCCATCAGGTTGCAAACGCCTCATGAATTATTAATGCAGCTAATTGGGGATTTTAAGTAGAAAGAGCCAAATTGGCAGGCTGAGCGTTTCTGCTGAGAGGTTACAGAGTCTGAGCTCGTCTTCATTACCATCACGGCTCCTGCAAGGCAGCAGGCGGCAGAGAGACAGAGCGGCTGCAGCAGCTCAGAAAGTGCAGAGCTGCAGCATGAAGCATGCTGCAGGCTGCTGCTGCTGCTGCTGCTGCTGCAGGCTGCTGCTGCTGCTGCTGCTGCACACCAAAACTCATAAAGCGGTTTTATATTCACTTCAAATATGACCAAAGTCTCTTACAGGTAACTTTTCAGCACAGGAGTCAGTTTTCAGTCAATAATTCATTAATATTTGAGAAAAATGAATGTTTTCATCAAACATTAATATTACATTATGTGTGTTTGCCTCACATGTAAAGAGGCAAACGCTTCTAAAAGTTACAGCATGCAGCAGTTGAACTGTAATTGTGTCTCACTGATATCTAATAACATAAACGGGACTTGAAGTCAAACCGTCAGAACAAAAAAGAATCAAAGGGAGAAATAATCTGTTCTAACGGCAGATTATTTCAGTTAAAACAGAGAAAATGACTTATGAGTGAAATAAACATTTTTAGCAGCAGTAAGACATTACTGACACGAACCTGTTTGTTTCTGAAAGTCACTTATAAGCAGAAATGGGCAGAGTAACTAAAAATGGTACTCAAATAAAACTTCAAACATTTATACTCAAGTAAGAAGAATTTGGTAAAAAGTTTCTCCAGTAACTAAGTAAATGTAACTAGTTACTACCAAACTCTGGCTATAGGTCAGTTCTGCTCTATTTGAAGATCCAGAACTGTTGACCGGCCTCCCGGGTCCTGCAGCATGAATGACTCTGGTTTCTGCTGTTGGCCCTCATCGGTTTTAAACTCGTCTGTATTTGTTTCTATGGTGTCTCGTTTTTAATTTATTTCAGTTCCTGCCCTGGGTTGACTCCATCTTGGTTTTTTGGACATGACATCCTGCGGTGCCTGAACACATCTGAACAGGAATCAGTGCATTAATATTAATATGAGGGGAGCAGTGAATGTGCAGACTCAGCATGTGGTTCTGAGTTCCTCTGCGTTACGTAACGGCGCCGAGGCTTCCACCTGGACGGATCCACATGGTCCAGGTGGCTCCGCTGACATGAAGCCATCACGTTCAGCTGCAGCTGATTCTGGGAAGCAGCTTCGTTTCCTCTCATCTCTTTTCTTTCTGGATGTAAATGAAACATTTTCATTGATTTTTCAAACTGAAGCACCAAACATGATGCAGAACAGAACAGTTTTTATTTAACATACAAGTTTAAAAGTTAAAACCATGAAACTTTAATCAGCTGTTGCATCATGGGATTATCTCAGCTAATTTATCCCTGAGATCCCCATCATTCACTGTCTAATTAGCTCTGTGACCTCTGACCTCTTCATCCAGTAGAGGCACTGCCTCCTGCCTCTTGTTTGACCCCTGGTTGACCTGCGGCCCGCAGCATCATGCCTCCCAGTGGAGCAAGGCCGGTGCGTTTCTTCACACATTTAAACGATCTGGAAACGAGTCCCACCTATGGCAAGCTGTTGTACCACACAATTACTTTCAGCTGACTATCTGCAATTACTTTCCAGATATCTAAAAATGAGCTTTGACTAGACCACTACATTTTAACTATTAAGAAATCTGTATTTAGTCAAAACTAAATGTTTACATTTCTGAATGAAGTCCAGATGCCTGGCTGCAGGATTTTGGGTTTTCTGCACAAAATGGTCAGAAAATCCCACCGAACAGAAACATTTCAAAGTGAAGCTGCAGATTGAGGCTCTGCTCACTGATTCACTGAAAGACATCTGGAAGATAAAACGACGCAGCTGGAAAGTTTCAAAAATCATTTTTCATTTCGTTCACTTTGGATTTCTTCATTGAAATTTGAAAATGTGACGTAAATGATTATTATCTCTATTTAAATTATTCTGGTAATTTCTGACTCAACTTTAGAAACGGCCTCTGGTCACAGATGCATTTTTAAAGTTCAGGAGAAACATTTAGTTTAAATCCAACCTGGCTGTTTATCAGAGACACTGAAAAACTGAGTTGTTGTGTTTAGGTGACCAAACCAGCCAGAGGTTTGTTCCTGACAGCGACTCGATGTGAGAGAAACTTCAGCCGAGTCCAACGATGGTTTATTACATTTCATGCAACTGAGTGACCAATTCATTCAGACTCACAGGTCTGCAGACTGCCTCCCAGCAAGGGAAGTCTGCAATGAGGGTGGTCTGCAGTGAGGGTGGTCTGCAGTGAGGGTGGTCTGCAGTGAGGGTGGTCTGTGGTGACGGTGGTCTGCAGTGAGGGTGGTCTGTGGTGACGGTGGTCTGCAGTGAGGGTGGTCTGTGGTGACGGTGGTCTGCAGTGAGGGTGGTCTGTGGTGACGGTGGTCTGCAGTGAGGGTGGTCTGTGGTGACGGTGGTCTGTGGTGACGGTGGTCTGTGGTGACGGTGGTCTGTGGTGACGGTGGTCTGCAGTGAGGGTGGTCTGCGGTGAGGGTGGTCTGTGGTGACGGTGGTCTGTGGTGACGGTGGTCTGCAGTGAGGGTGGTCTGTGGTGACGGTGGTCTGTGGTGAGGGTGGTCTGTGGTGACGGTGGTCTGCAGTGAGGGTGGTCTGTGGTGACGGTGGTATGTGGTGACGGTGGTCTGCAGTGAGGGTGGTCTGCAGTGAGGGTGGTCTGCGGTGACGGTGGTCTGCGGTGACGGTGGTCTGTGGTGACGGTGGTCTGTGGTGAGGGTGGTCTGTCGTGAGGGTGGTCTGCAGTGAGGGTGGTCTGCAGTGAGGGTGGTCTGTGGTGAGGGTGGTCTGTGGTCATGGTGGTCTGCTGACACACACAACACTGTGTTTTCTCCTGCAGACACATCAGGACGTTTCCCTCTGTCAACAGACCTGCTTCAACTCAGCCTGCCACTGCCGTTCAGCTGGCTTCAACATTAATGTGTGTACACTCAAAGAGGAAATAGCAGAGGCAGCAGTTTAGAGGTCAGAGGTCACCGTGGGGTCGTCTACATTCAGCACCACTAGCTGGTGTCTGCAGTGAATATCAGAGTTTCAACAGTTGAGATTAAAGCCTTAATAAATAATAACAGGGTAACTCCAGATGTTGGGGTTGAATTTATTTCCTTTTGAAAATATACCCATAAATTTGTCATATGAAAACGATTATACAACCTGGAACATTTTATCACAACAGGATCACACAAATACCCCCCACTTTGCCCCTCCCACCCCCCTTTACAAAGAGTTGCCCTTCAGGGTTAATTACTTATTTTCCCCGTCGTAAACATTTAAAACATCGTCAACGAAAAACAGAACAAAACAAAAAGAGAACGAGAAACTACAACATTCAAAACGGCCATTTTGAAAGATCCAGACCCCCTTACTGCCCCCAGTCCTCCTTACTGCCCCCAGACCTCCTTACTGCCCCCAGTCCTCCTTACTGCCCCCAGACCTCCTTACTGCCCCCAGTCCTCCTTACTGCCCCCCAGACCTCCTTACTGCCCCCAGTCCTCCCTACTGCCCCCCAGACCTCCTTACTGCCCCCAGTCCTCCTTACTGCCCCCAGTCCTCCTTACTGCCCCCAGTCCTCCCTACTGCCCCCCAGACCTCCTTACTGCCCCCAGACCTCCTTACTGCCCCCAGTCCTCCTTACTGCCCCCAGTCCTCCCTACTGCCCCCCAGACCTCCTTACTGCCCCCAGACCTCCTTACTGCCCCCAGTCCTCCCTACTGCCCCCCAGACCTTCTTACTGCCCCCAGACCTCCTTACTGCCCCCAGTCCTCCTTACTGCCCCCAGTCCTCCCTACTGCCCCCCAGACCTCCTTACTGCCCCCAGACCTCCTTACTGCCCCCAGTCCTCCTTACTGCCCCCAGACCTCCTTACTGCCCCCAGACCTCCTTACTGCCCCCAGTCCTCCCTACTGCCCCCCAGACCTCCTTACTGCCCCCAGTCCTCCCTACTGCCCCCCAGACCTCCTTACTGCCCCCAGTCCTCCCTACTGCCCCCCAGACCTCCTTACTGCCCCCAGACCTCCTTACTGCCCCCAGTCCTCCCTACTCCCCCCCAGTCCTCCCTACTGCCCCCCAGACCTCCTTACTGCCCCCAGTCCTCCCTACTGCCCCCCAGACCTCCTTACTGCCCCCAGACCTCCTTACTGCCCCCAGACCTCCTTACTGCCCCCAGTCCTCCTTACTGCCCCCAGTCCTCCCTACTCCCCCCCAGTCCTCCTTACTGCCCCCAGACCTCCTTACTGCCCCCCAGACCTCCTTACTGCCCCCTCGCCCCCGGCCAAGTTAAACGGTTAGATCAACCTGCAGACAGGAAGCCCGGTGGCGGTAAATCTTTGCCACCAACTCTTCCATGTCACATCGAGGGATTTGTCTGCCTTTGATTTATTATGATATAAAATTCAACACGACTTTCCGTTTTTCTGTTTCTGTGCAGAGGAACAGCAGACCTGTTTTCCTGAAACGCCTTTTCAAGTCTAGAAAACCAGAAGTGTCTTCTTCAGGGGGATGGGAAGAGGGGCTGATCTATGTTAGTTTCTGCAGCATTTCGTCAGTAGATTCATTTGAGGGTTTGCATACAAACACCTGCTTCTGGTAGAAAAACCCGAGAAAGAAAAAAAAACACTTTGGACCTCAACGCTTAGTCGCTCCACCGCACGAGAAAGGCAATGCGTGCACATGCACAAAGAAACACACACACACACACACACACACACACACCCCACACACACACACACCTTTCAGGCTGCAGCTGAGACGGGACGGTTCGGTCGTGACGTTGCGGTCTGTCCCTCCTTCACCTTGATGCCACGTCGTTACTCATCCCGTCACTGAGTCACTCGCAGCACGATGCCAGTCCCATATTGATATGTCGGTTATAGATTTATATTGAGTGTACATTATGAACATCATATATCACAAGTCCACTGATCACTAGACCACCGTCAGACCCACAGCCACTAAACAGTACATCACTTTCGTTTGTCACAAATCCACTGTGTCATTAAAAAACGAACAGACATTTTGTTTTCTGGCTGAAGTCCGTCAGATCATCTTCATGTTGACGCGCCGCGGGCCGCTGGTCTCCGCCACGTCCGCGCCGCCGCCGTTGGACTTCCGGGGGACATACTCGATGTCGAAGTTGTTCCTGTGTCGCCCTTTGCCCCGGCTCCAGGCGAACAGCAGCAGGAAGCAGAACACCACCACGCCCAGGAAGGACAGGCAGCCCATGGCGGCGGAGATCAGGATGGTCTTCATGTCGATGGGGACCGTCATGTTGTACAGCACCGTGCCGTTGCCCCAGGTGCCGTTGGGTTCCGTCAGGTAGCCGGAGCTGCGGTTGGTGAAGTGGATCCTGTCGCCGGTCCCCAGGCTCTTCACGGCCAGGGAGGCGGACAGGCTGGCGTTGCCCGCCGGGTTGCTGGCGATGCACAGGTACACGCCGCTGTCGTGCAGCTCCGCCGGCTTGATCTCCAGGCTGCCATCTGGTTGGACCTCCATGCGGCCGCTGCTCTTGGCCGTGACGTAGCGTCTGTGCGGCGTGATCCAGACCACAGAGGGCCGCGGCGCTCCCTCCGCCGTGCAGCTCAGCCGCGCCGGCTGGCCCTCATCGGCCATCAGCAGCTGCGTGGCGTTGGGGCCGACCCGTGGCTTGGTGCAGGTCATGTACCTTGACACCAGCGGCTCCTTGAGGTCCCGCAGGGATTTGCCCAGAAGGTGCTGCGGCGCGCTGCACTCCGGCTGCAGGTCCAGGATCTGCAGCGAAGCCGGCTTGTGGCTGCTGAGCAACCACAGCAACCGGCAATCGCACACCAGCGGGTTGCCGCCCAGGCAGAGCCGCTGCAGGGAGTCCGCCGAGGCGAACACGGCCCTCTCCAGAGAGTCCAACCGGTTCTGGGACACATCCAGCAGCTGAAGGGACTTCAGGCCCGCGAAGGCCAGGGGCTCAATGGAGAGCAGCTGCGCCCCCTGGAGGCGGAGCTCCAGCAGCTGCGGCAGAGGGCCCAGCTCCCCCTGCTGGATGTGCTGGATGCGGCAGTAGGACAGGTTGAGGTGTGTGAGGTAGGGCAGGTTGCGCAGCGCCGCTCCAGGAAAGGCAGACAGGTTGGTGTTGGTGATGAACAGGGTGGTCAGGTTGAGGCCGTGCAGCGACAGCGGCGGTAGGCTCTCTAGCAGGGGCCAGGAATCCACCTCCAGGTGGCGCAGGCGAGTCAGCTGCTTGAAAGAGAAAGGCTTGAGGAAGCTGATGCTCAGAAAGCGCATGCGCAGCTCCACCAGGTTGTGCAGGTGGGCCAAAGCGTCGGTGGGAACCACGGTGAGGTTGGAGCGCTCCAGGGTCAGACTCTGGATGCCCAGGAGCCCCGTGAAGGCGCGCTGGGAGATGAACACAAGCTGGTTGTTGCTGACCTCCAGGAAGGTCAGTCGGTGCAGGTCCTGGAAGACGTGGTCCAGCAGAATCACCAGCCGGTTGTGGCTCAGGTCCAGGTGTGTGAGGTTGGTCAGGCCCGCCAGCACGCCCTTCAGCACCACCATAAGATGGTTGCTGCGCAGGTTGAGCGAGCGCAGCGCCACGTTGGAGTGGAAGCAGCCGATCTCGGCCACGCTGATGGTGTTGTCGCTGAGGTCCAGGTCCTCCAGCTGCAGGAATGACGAGAAGTTGTAGAAGTTGATGAGGCGCAGCTTGTTCTTGCTGAGGTCCAGAGCGCGCGTCTCGATGGGGACGCCCTCCGGGATGCTGGCCAGCCGCTTGCGGTGGCAGCTGACCGACTTGGTCTGGGCGGAGCACTCGCACCGCGCGGGGCAGCTGGAGGCGGAGCCGGCCAGGACCAGCAGCAGGCCGCCGGCCAGCAGGAGGCGCTGCATGGCTCTCTTACCCACCATCACGGCAAACAGAGCACCATCACCAACAAGCCCTGCAACAAAGCAGAGCAGGAAACCAGTCAGTCAATGAACCAATCAGTCAGGGTTACTGGTATCACACATTTCAGCAACGAGGCAGTTCAAAGAGCCTTCCATCATAAAATATTAAAATAAAAAGTCATAAAAACATCATACAGTCACCAGCTGAGGCATTACGCTCCGTCGAGTTCCATCATGAAAATAGTCAATAAGCGTCAAATATGTTTGTCTATTCTCCTCTAATAAATAAATGAACTATTTTGCATTTGCAGTCAGAGTTTCTCCCAGAAAACCTGCTAATCCTGGTGCTAGTGGTGCCGAGGCAGTCCACCATGTTTCTGAGCTAAAAAATGTTGGAAGTTCCAAGAATTTGGAGGCGACCAACATTTCATCACGATTTGGGAACAACAGAGAGATGCTAACGGGCAGCAGCAGGGATGGTGCAGCTGCATTCCCAGTTCAACCTGTTTAGACTGTAAGCCTAGCTGGAACCGTTAGTGGTATATAAGACTCTTATCCAGAAGAATTAAACAACTCTTAGCCTGGCGGGGATGAAGTAAAGCCTGGTGACCCGCCAGGCTGATGAAACACTGGAAATGTTTCCATTAAATGAGGAAAATTAACATCTGAAGAAGCTTCTTCACACAAGTCATTAAAATCATGTGAGCAACGTAAACAGTCACATGAAAATATTCACGATGTGAAAACTGTTTCGACTTGTCCCACCGCAAAAACTTTTTTTTCTAAATTTTTTCCACTCAGTGAATTTATTTTTTGTACTTTCAATTTTATGTTTAAAGTAAACTCAGCTACTGTTGTGGTAATCAGTGTAAGTGGATGAGTTTCTCTTCAGTCCTGGGAACATTCTCCAGATGACCAGAGGCCGACTTTGTAACCGTCTTTATGTGGCTCTGAAGGTTCAGAGTTCAGCTGCATCTAAGTTACTATAATAACTAAAACATGATGAAATAACTGAAACCGATATTAAGAAAACATTTTCATTCTCTGAAATAAATAAAAACTCTAATGTTGAAAAACTTAACCGGGACAATATCATGCATTTATAAAAATAACCAAAACGTACTGAAATTATAGATATAATATTCTTTGTTTTTATCAACCTTTCAAACTGATGGCAAATTTATTGTTTCACCACACAAACCATAATTTGCTGTCAGTAAATTATGGCGCTTCATGTACATTAGTCTGCAAAATGGCGACAGGAAACTGTGATAAAACTCCAGTCGGTCGACTGGTCGACAAAAATTAAACAGATTTTCCTTCTGTTGGGTATTCATTACCCAATCAATGTTCACATAATCACAAAACAATACATGACCTTTCTGAATATGAAAAAAACAATAAAAACTAAAATGATATTAAGTAAAACAAGAAAACACTAAAAATTCCAACTGAATTAGACAAAAATCTTAATGAAATAAAAGTATAACAATAAAAAACCCAAACTATTCTAACCCTGGTCTGAACACATTCCTCCATTTTCAGCGTCTTTCTCTTGGCCTGCAGAGGAGAATCTGAGGCAAGGAGTGAAATGTTTCATGAGATTAAAATATTCCTCTGCTAGCTGCAGCCAGGCTAAACGCCCTTTGCAGGATAACTCAGTGTGTGTGTGTGTGTGTGTGTGTGTGTGTTTGGTTGCAAACCTAAAATAAGCTGCTGCTATTATTAAACCCTGCAGCAGATTTACCAGCAAACCTCTGGGTAAATAAGTCATCCATTGTTTCCATAACTATCGCTGAAAACATTTAAAAAACAATTATGTTGTCGTAATTTTCTCCAGTTCTGTTAGAAAAAGTGCTGTGAAAAGTATTCAACCCCTTAAAGATTCTTTCCTGTCATATTTACATGTTTTACAGATAAAATAAATCCCAATATGAAACAAAGATAACCCGAATGAATACAAAAAGCAGTTTTAAATGGTTATTTAAATATTTAGGTGCTTTTAAAAGTAATTAGCAGTCTTAAGGATTTTCTGCTATAGATTCCCCCACAAGATGGCGCCCTGGGCGGTTTCCGTATGGCCTGGACCACGTGGTTAACCTGATAAGTGACCCAACTTATGACTGTTCTCCCTCAGCTGTTTAAAGATCAATACAGACATTTCCCAATGGATCACACAGTAGATTACCAGCTTTTATTTTGAAACTCAACATCTGTTAGTGAATTAGCATATTAGCTAAACAATTAGCTCTGAAGTAGCTTAATATTACCAGCTAGCTCAGAACTATTACTCTAGCTAAATACTTTATTTGCTAATTATTAGCTTCAAACAAAAATGTTTAGATTGCTAAATAAATTACTTCTTTTTCTTAGCCAAGTAAATATTTTTTACTAACTTTAATTTAAAAGAAATATTTAGATTGCTAAATAATTTATTTAACAATATTTTGTATAGCTTCAAATGAAGAATATTTAGCTAAATATTTTTTTAATCAAACATTTAGTTTGGAGCGGATTCTTTTGTAAATTGGAGCTAAATATTTAAATTCCAACTGAATGAACAAATATGACAGAAAAATGAACCCAATTACCGTCTAAAATGCAGGATAATATTCAAATTGCTGCTGTTCATCTTTGAAAGCGTAACTTCAAACTATGAATCTACAGGACGGAAGCGGCCCACCAGCAGCAACAGGTCTCCATCCCATAATGAACTCATTTAAACTGGTCGGCGCGTCATGGCGAGCTGCGCGCGCAGATTAACAGGAGCTTCAGATCCAGATGTGACGAGGACCCGGGTTCGTGGTTCGGTTCTGGAGCCGGAAAACCTCCGAGCAGCCACAGGTTGTTGGGCTGATCAGAACCGCCTCAATAGCCGTAAAATCTGCATTCAGCTGGCGGACATCGGTACCAATTAGAGCCGCGAAGAGAACGGAACCGAACCGGAATCCTGACTGAGGAGAAGCCGAACAGAGAGAGAGAGAAACACACACCTTACTTTTATATCAAAGTGTGAGACAGAGAAAAGATCCCGGATGAGGCAGAAGGAGCAGCGCTCCTCTTCCTCCTCCTATCTCCATCTAATCTCTTCTTCCTCTTGTTGCCACATCATCATCATCATCTTCATCTTCCTCCTCTCCGCAGGCGGAGCGGGGTGGAGGTTCTGCTGGTTCTGGTTCTGGACGGGTTTATTATCGATCGCAGCGCAGACGCATCAGATGCCAGCAACGTAGCCTTTTAACAAAGAGCAGGCCGTTGCCACGGCAACCACAAACCCTGACTCCCGTCCGCTGAGTGCCAATCAAATTAATGAAAAAAAAAAAAAAAACACACAATCCAGGAGGAGGATGACGTAACGGGTTTGTTTCAGCTCCTCCGAGGAAGGGAGTCAGAACCGAACTGGGTCGTTCGGACGCGTTTGTCCGTCTGGTCCTGCGGTACCGGTCCACCTGGCTATCCGTCCGGCCTCTGGTGCTCCACCCGCCTCACCGGATGAATATTTACCGACCGGACCGGAACAGCCAAACATTTAGCAACTTAGCTTTTCTACAGCCAGGCTCACCAGGGAGGCTCTGGTGGAGATTAGACTTTAAATGTTACTGAACATTATTAAATGTTACTGAACATTATTAAATATTACTGAACATTATTAAATATTACTGAACATTATTAAATATTACTGAACATTATTAAATGTTACTGAACATTATTAAATATTACTGAACATTATTAAATGTTACTGAACATTATTAAATGTTACTGAACATTATTAAATATTACTGAACATTATTAAATGTTACTGAACATTATTAAATGTTACTGAACATTATTAAATATTACTGAACATTATTAAATGTTACTGAACATTATTAAATATTACTGAACATTATTAAATGTTACTGAACATTATTAAATATTACTGAACATTATTAAATATTACTGAACATTATTAAATGTTACTGAACATTATTAAATATTACTGAACATTATTAAATGTTACTGAACATTATTAAATGTTACTGAACATTATTAAATGTTACTGAACATTATTAAATGTTACTGAACATTATTAAATATTACTGAACATTATTAAATGTTACTGAACATTATTAAATATTACTGAACATTATTAAATGTTACTGAACATTATTAAATGTTACTGAACATTATTAAATATTACTGAACATTATTAAATATTACTGAACATTATTAAATGTTACTGAACATTATTAAATATTACTGAACATTATTAAATGTTACTGAACATTATTAAATGTTACTGAACATTATTAAATATTACTGAACATTATTAAATGTTACTGAACATTATTAAATGTTACTGAACATTATTAAATATTACTGAACATTATTAAATGTTACTGAACATTATTAAATATTACTGAACATTATTAAATGTTACTGAACATTATTAAATATTACTGAACATTATTAAATATTACTGAACATTATTAAATATTACTGAACATTATTAAATGTTACTGAACATTATTAAATATTACTGAACATTATTAAATGTTACTGAACATTATTAAATGTTACTGAACATTATTAAATATTACTGAACATTATTAAATGTTACTGAACATTATTAAATGTTACTGAACATTATTAAATATTACTGAACATTATTAAATGTTACTGAACATTATTAAATGTTACTGAACATTATTAAATATTACTGAACATTATTAAATGTTACTGAACATTATTAAATGTTACTGAACATTATTAAATATTACTGAACATTATTAAATATTACTGAACATTATTAAATGTTACTGAACATTATTAAATGTTACTGAACATTACCAGGCACGTGCAGGGGGGGGGGGTGGGGGGGGGCTTGAGCACCTGCCCCTTTTGCTCCTTGCCCCAAGTGCCCTTTTGGTCAATTATTTTTTTTTTTTTGTATTATTATTTCCTAAGCCCTCTTCTGACGCATAATAACATGTACTAAAATTATTTTTTTGTTTTGGGTTTTTTGTACAACATAATAAGCCCTCCGGTCACCTTGTTACCTTTGACCTTTTGCCCGTGACCCAGTTGCCTCTTGCGCAGTGAGATAAGGCGGCTAACTGGAGCTCAACATAGAGAACGTTCCAGATCACAGATCAGTTTTTGGTGAATTAAAACGTTTTTGGTGAATAAAGTGGAGCAGACCTGCTGCTTGTCAGATGACGGAAAACGTTGAAGTCTCGTTTCTGCTTCAGCGGTTTAAGCAGAGAGGTAATGAGATACAACAGACACTGACAGGCCTCTGTCTGCCTTTCTCTGAAGAACTACTGAGGGGAGGAGACAGCCAGGTGAGGAGAAACTGTTCTTATCCATCATTCAGGATTTTTATCATACAGACCTTAGGCTGTTGTTGTTGTGCTATTAGCTAGCTGCTAGCTAACGACTTTGCTAGCAAAGCTAGATAACAAAAAGCTTCTTCCCTGTATCGTTAATGATATCAGTCATTCTTCAGTATTGATTATGCAATAGGGGAACATCGCCCGTCCAGAACCGATCATCTCCATAATGGATATATGTCTAATTTCCTTTGCTGAATAATGTACATGGCATTTATTCTGGCGTTAGGTAAATGTAGCTTGAAGGAGAATAGCACTTAAATAAAAGTCCAACAAGGATATTCATTTAGAATTAAAAATAACTCACCTGAACTACCATGATAGATAAAATGTATGTAATAAAAGTCATTAATGAAGGAAAAACTCAACCAGACTTTAAGTTTAGGGTCTGGTTCTCAGAGTATGGGGTTAATTTTTTTCCCAATTCAATGAAAAAAAAAAAAAAAACTAACCTCAGTTAAGTAAAATACAACTGTAATCAAAACTTTTGGAATAGTAATGATTTATTTTTAAAACAAAAAGTTTTGTTTAAAAAACTTTTTGTTTTTTAATTAAGTAACTCATTTTTGCCTCATGAACTTAAAGTTATTTGCCAAACATAAACTTTTATTTGCACACATCAGAAATATTTTGTTGTGATTTTAGGCCCCGCCCCTGATGTCATGTGAGAATCACAAACAAAACTTTGAGTCACAAACAAAAACTTAGAATAGCAAGAAAAGATTTATGACAAGAGCAAATAAGTTTGTTTTGCAAAAAAAGGTTTTACTTCATGAGACAAAAATGTGTGATTTTAATTTTTTAAAAGTTTTTTAAGCTAAACTCAGCAGGCTTTTCTCATGGTGACATGCATTAACAATTAAACTTTTGCTTGTGTTTTTTTTCTGCAGCTCCAGTTAAAGTTTGCTGCAGCTCTGCTTTCCTGAATGGACCATCTTCATCTCCACTGCAGCAAACAGGCAGCTCTGTTTTATAGATTAGTCCACTAAAAGGTTGCATTGGGCCTTGTTTATATTTTAATAGTGTAATTCTGTAAAAATATGTCTGGTGGTCCAGCTCTGATTTGCATATCTTGCTAAATTGCAGGTTTGAATATTGCAAAACTTTCCTATAACAAAATAGACCTGCAGAAAGAAATTACTAATAAAATATCTTACATATGCATAGTTGTATGATCTATATAGAGCTTTTCCTTAGCTTTGATTGTATATTTCACAATTTTGTAATTTATCATTGTTTATTAAACTCTGAAAGCTGTTTGTTAATATTCTGTCCTAGAATATTAGGACAGAATATTAATGTTAGATGGGCCCCTTTTTTGAGCACCTGTCCCTGTAGTGGTCTCTGCACGGCCCTGAACATTACTGAGTGTTATTAAATGTTACTGAATGTTATTGAACATTTTAATTGCAGCTTGTGGCTGAACTGCAGGCAGATTAACCCGGCTCCCTCTGAAATCCTCCTTTAAAAGAAAAACCTCGTGATGTGAGCAGAGGCAGTCGGCTCTGCAGAGAGAATCTCATTTCTAGTTGCTGCTAATTAAGCTCATTTTGCAAACTACTGGCAGTGGATATCTTGCAGGATTTACTACTGACCCACATATTCATCTGACAGTAACGTCCATAACAGTGAGTTAGATTACGGCGATGATGCTAACGACCATCTTTACCGCCTCCATCATAATCACAGCTCTGCAGACCTCTACAGCCTCATGTTTGCTCATGAGTACCATCTGTTTTTGGTTATCCACTTCTGTTAGCAAGTTCATTTATATTAGCTGAATGTTTAGTTTATAAATCACTAACTCCCATTGTTCTCAGGCTAAATAAACTACTGCTGCTCATTTCTGACTGTTTAACTCTTCATGTCAGACGTTGGAAACATTTCTATTTTACGGCAGCAGCAGATAAGAAGCGTTTTGGTGGATTCTGAGCCTGAAGCCGATCCGACGGCTGCTGAGTCACTTCAAAGGATCAGCTGATTCTCCAAGACGGGAGAACTTGTCCTTGGACTGAAGATCCATCCCAGGGACGTCGGAGAGCGTAACCTTGAAAATGACGAGGCTTTGATGATCAGCGGCTGCTGGCTCAGCCGTCACTTTTCCTCCTCCGACGCTTCGCTGATGACCAGCAGCAACACGCCAACAGAAACCAGCAGAACCAGCTGAGGTCGGACCAGGCTGCCTGCTGCTGCCTCCACATAAGAACAACAATCTGAGAAACCAGGTGACGGTTTGGTCCAAGCAGGAGTTTGGACATGTGCTCAGAAAAATCACAGGACATTTTGGTTCTGAAGAATCAGCAGAACCAGAACCAATGAAATGATCTTCAGCAGAACATTAACAGAACCTCGATGATCCTCCAGGTTCTGACGCTCAGACCCGTTTTACCAAAAACACAAACCAGCAACTCAGTGAAGTTACACAGAACCAAACCAGCAGCAGTGGTTTGCCCAGCCTGGTGGAGCAGAACCGGGTCCGTCTGATCCGCTCACATCTCCTCCAACTTATTCAGACGATTCAATTTTTACCAAAACTCAATTAAAACAAAGGATGAAACGTTTTAAAGGCAACCCAGAAGCATCAGCAAAGCACCAGCTGGAGTTCATACACAAACCCTCAAGAGCCTGCTTTTATTTTGATAGTCCACTTCCTCTTACTGGCATATTAGCTAAACATTTAGCTGTAGCTATAGAACAGAAGATAATTTTCTGATCCTCAAGGAAAATAGCCTATTTGCTGATAAAGTGGTAAATATTAATAAATACAAACATAACTACAAGTGACATAAAAAAGTATTTAAAAATATATGCATAAGCAAGATATTGACTTTAAATATAAATATAATAAAACAAACGCACCTGGAAATGTTAATCTATAAAAACTAAGAGAAGTTTGATTTAAAACTTTGAAATTAAATAGTTTCTAAATATTTAGTTTGCTAACTAAACATGTAGCATCAAACTAAATATTTAGATCGGTGCTAAACAGTTTACCAATGAAATGTTTAGTTTGAAACTTACATTTATGAATGAATAACAGAACAACACGCTGAAATGTAACTGAGAAACGAGCTGCTGGGTTTCTGACAGGCTGAATAATAAAATTATTCATTTCTGACTGGAACTTCAGAAACTCCTCGACCTTCTGGATGTTTCATCAGGGAAATGAAGCCATTTTGGTTTATCGGTTATTTACGGCCAGAGACGGGCCGACGGGATCAGATCCAAAAGAAAGAGGTTTCCATCTGCAGAGGAACAGTGGATCCCAGTGGATCCAGTGGATCCCAGTGGATCCCAGTGGATCCAGTGGATCCAGTGGATCCACTGGATCCAGCTCCGACCACTTCACCATGAAGCAGCTTTTGGAGGAATCACAGATTGATGACCATCCTTAACCGGCCCCAAGCGGCCACCGTGGGGCACAGCCTGAACCGTCTCTCTGAGCTGAACCACATATTTATACTCACTGGAAAACGTCCAGAACCTCAGAGTTCTGTTGGGTCCAGCAGTTTGGACTCAATCCTAACAGAGACTGAGACATGATGAAACCGAGCAGAACCCAAAAACCTGCAGCATGGAGGACCTCCTCTCTGCTCCTCCTCTTCCTCCTCCTCTCTGCTCCTCCTCTTCCTCCTCCTCTCTGCTCCTCCTCTTCCTCCTCCTTTCTGCTCCTCCTCTTCCTCCTCCTCTCTGCTCCTCCTCTTCCTCCTCCTTTCTGCTCCTCCTCTTCCTCCTCCTTTCTGCTCCTCCTCTTCCTCCTCCTTTCTGCTCCTCCTCTTCCTCCTCCTCTCTTCTCCTCCTCTTCCTCCTCCTTTCTGCTCCTCCTCTTCCTCCTCCTCTCTTCTCCTCCTCTTCCTCCTCCTTTCTGCTCCTCCTCTTCCTCCTCCTCTCTGCTCCTCCTCTTCCTCCTCCTTTCTGCTCCTCCTCTTCCTCCTCCTTTCTGCTCCTCCTCTTCCTCTTCCTCCTCCTTTCTGCTCCTCCTCTTCCTCCTCCTCTCTGCTCCTCCTCTTCCTCCTCCTTTCTGCTCCTCCTCTTCCTCCTCCTTTCTGCTCCTCCTCTTCCTCTTCCTCCTCCTTTCTGCTCCTCCTCTTCCTCCTCCTCTTCCTCCTCCTTTCTGCTCCTCCTCTTCCTCCTCCTCTCTGCTCCTCCTCTTCCTCCTCCTTTCTGCTCCTCCTCTTCCTCCTCCTTTCTGCTCCTCCTCTTCCTCCTCCTCTCTTCTCCTCCTCTTCCTCCTCCTTTCTGCTCCTCCTCTTCCTCCTCCTCTCTTCTCCTCCTCTTCCTCCTCCTTTCTGCTCCTCCTCTTCCTCCTCCTTTCTGCTCCTCCTCTTCCTCCTCCTTTCTGCTCCTCCTCTTCCTCCTCCTCTTCCTCCTCCTTTCTGCTCCTCCTCTTCCTCCTCCTTTCTGCTCCTCCTCTTCCTCCTCCTCTCTGCTCCTCCTCTTCCTCCTCCTCTCTGCTCCTCCTCTTCCTCCTCCTCTCTGCTCCTCCTCTTCCTCCTCCTCTCTGCTCCTCCTCTTCCTCCTCCTCTCTGCTCCTCCTCTTCCTCCTCCTTTCTGCTCCTCCTCTTCCTCCTCCTTTCTGCTCCTCCTCTTCCTCCTCCTCTCTTCTCCTCCTCTTCCTCCTCCTTTCTGCTCCTCCTCTTCCTCCTCCTCTCTTCTCCTCCTCTTCCTCCTCCTTTCTGCTCCTCCTCTTCCTCCTCCTCTCTGCTCCTCCTCTTCCTCCTCCTTTCTGCTCCTCCTCTTCCTCCTCCTTTCTGCTCCTCCTCTTCCTCTTCCTCCTCCTTTCTGCTCCTCCTCTTCCTCCTCCTCTCTGCTCCTCCTCTTCCTCCTCCTTTCTGCTCCTCCTCTTCCTCCTCCTTTCTGCTCCTCCTCTTCCTCTTCCTCCTCCTTTCTGCTCCTCCTCTTCCTCCTCCTCTCTGCTCCTCCTCTTCCTCCTCCTCTCTGCTCCTCCTCTTCCTCCTCCTTTCTGCTCCTCCTCTTCCTCCTCCTTTCTGCTCCTCCTCTTCCTCCTCCTCTCTTCTCCTCCTCTTCCTCCTCCTTTCTGCTCCTCCTCTTCCTCCTCCTCTCTTCTCCTCCTCTTCCTCCTCCTTTCTGCTCCTCCTCTTCCTCCTCCTTTCTGCTCCTCCTCTTCCTCCTCCTTTCTGCTCCTCCTCTTCCTCCTCCTCTTCCTCCTCCTTTCTGCTCCTCCTCTTCCTCCTCCTCTCTGCTCCTCCTCTTCCTCCTCCTCTCTGCTCCTCCTCTTCCTCCTCCTCTCTGCTCCTCCTCTTCCTCCTCCTTTCTGCTCCTCCTCTCTCCTCCTCCTCTTCCTCCAGTCTTCAGTTTTCTGGCAGAAGGATCTCTATCCGTGTTCCCGCTGGTTAATTAGAGCTTCTGCTTCCTGTCGGCCAATTAAAGAGCTGCTTTCTGCTTCGCTGCTCTTGCTGCCTCTGAGCCGCGGCGCGCCGTCACCAACCCCCAGTATCAGCCCCCATCGAGCCCCCAGCATGACTTATTGGTCAGGGAGGTTGCCACGAATGTCTTTGTCTGGAAGACAAAAAGTTGCTGCGTTTCCATAAACCACAGAATCGAGCAAATTGAAATTATGAAAATAAATAGGATTAAAACTCAAACTGTAGTTATTATCTTTGGATCTAAAGAGAAACAATCTGGAGTCAAAGCACAGCTTCAGATGTTCCAGCAAGAAACTAGAGATCAGGCTGACCTCTGACCTCTGACCTGACCCTTCGGTTCCTCAGTGGTCCTTCTAGCAGCTGCAGAACATTTCAGGCCCAGAGGACGAAAGTCTGAGACCAGAGAAACTCATCCAGGATTTAGTGGCTTTGATTCCTGCAGCAGGTCAGACTGACGACCAGAAGCTGCAGCTGGAGACCTGACTAGAACCAGGAGGGTAGAGACACCACCTGGTTCTACACCACCTGGTTCTACACCACCTGGTTCTATACCACCCGGTTCTACACCACCCGGCTCTACACCACCCGGCTCTACACCACCCGGTTCTACACCACCCGGCTCTACACCACCCGGTTCTACACCACCTGGTTCTACACCACCTGGTTCTGTACCACCTGGTTCTACACCACCCGGTTCTACACCACCTGGTTCTACACCACCCGGCTCTACACCACCCGGTTCTACACCACCCGGTTCTACACCACCTGGTTCTACACCACCTGGTTCTGTACCACCTGGTTCTACACCACCCGGTTCTACACCACCTGGTTCTACACCACCTGGTTCTACACCACCCGGTTCTACACCACCCGGTTCTACACCACCCGGCTCTACACCACCCGGTTCTACACCACCCGGCTCTACACCACCTGGCTCTACACCACCTGGTTCTACACCACCTGGTTCTACACCACCCGGTTCTACACCACCCGGTTCTACACCACCCGGCTCTACACCACTTGGTTCTACACCACCTAGTTCTACACCACCTGGCTCTACACCACCTGGCTCTACACCACCCGGTTCTACACCACCCGGTTCTACACCACCTAGTTCTACACCACCCGGTTCTACATCACATGGTTCTACATCACCTGGTTCTACACCACCCGGTTCTACACCACCTGGTTCTACACCACCTGGTTCTACACCACCTGGCTCTACACCACCTGGTTCTACACCACATGGTTCTACACCACCTGGTTCTACACCACCTGGCTCTACACCACCTGGTTCTACACCACATGGTTCTACACCACATGGTTCTACACCACATGGTTCTACACCACCCAGTTCTGATGGAAATCTGGCTACAGCTGAAACCAGAAGTTTACATTCACCCTGGAAAACTCAGTGTTTACCTGTTTCAGGTTTAATATTATCAACATTATTAGCTTGCTAAATGCCAGGATGATGATGTCACTGCTCTGCAGGGTTCTGATAGGTCAATCTGAGGTAAATCCATAACTAGCTGAACATGTTGACTTAAATATCTTTATCTAAAAGTTGTTCGTTTTTGATTCGCAAAAACTCAAAATTACTTCAAACATTTTTCATCTTGTTATAATTTTCACCTACAGATGTCGCCATTTGCAACAGGAAGCGCAGCGCAGATGAAAATTAATTTAATTTTAAGCTAAATTAGCTAAATACTTAGCTCTTAGCTTACTAAATATTTAGTTTGAAAGCTAAATATTGTGATGCATAGACACCTTACAATAGTTTGTAAACTAAATTTCTGGCTTATAAACTAAATACTTAGCCTGTAAGTACAAACTAAACTAGTTTAGTTTGTATTTAGCTAGTTCAAAGCTAAATATGTAGTTTAGAGCTAAACAGTTAGCTTGCTAACAAAATTTGTGACATGAATAGAGAAATTGGTAGCGTGGTGAAAACATGAATAATTATTGCTGTTAGTTAAAATGGCGCCCTGCGGGAGACGCTCCACTCATTCATGGTCAGAGTTCATATTCATGAATGAGTCGTTTTATTTCTGTTTTATTCAGGGAATATGAACCTCTGCTGCTGGAGGATTGGAGCGACGTTCTGACCCGTTCCAGGACCCGGTTGGTTCTGCCGGTTCTCCTCCTGCCTGTTGTTACCTGAAGGTCACTCACCGGCTTCAGTTTCTGTCTAATTTTAGACAGAAACTGTCTAAAATTAGACAGCTCATCCATTCAGGGATGAACTCATCCCTGAATGGATGAGTTCAGGAACTCATCCATTTTCATGGATTCCCCGGCCCGGCCGGTCACGGCGCTTTGTTCCCGCCCCGTTTAAATAATAAAACTACTTCTGTGTAATCTGAAGCAAATCAGCTTTATTATGGAGCTAAACTCTCAGCAGGGGGTCAAAGGTCAGGATTATCTCCGGCTTCGCTCAAAGCCTGACACTAATGATAAAATATCCCTGTAACATTCTCAGTAACATTCTCCACAAAACAGCCTGTTGCTGTTATGTGGAGTCCATATTGATCTGATTATTGATCTGATTGTTGATCTGATTACTGATCTGATTATTGATCCAGAGTTATGCTACATTTGAAGACAGTCAGATGTGAACCAGAGCTCCACATTAGACCAACGGAGAACACTTTCATCTAGAAACAGCAGCAGAACCTCTAAAATAAGACTAATGTAGCACTAGCTTAGAAATATTAGCTTCTGTCTGGAAACACAAGGCCAAAAAAATCACTCGATGCTAGCATAATGCTGTTAGCTCCACTATGCTAGCTCAGCTATGTTAGCTCATCTATGCTAGCTCAGCTATGTTAGCTCCACTACGTTAGCTCAGCTATGTTAGCTCTACTATGCTAGCTCATCTATGTTAGCTCTGCTATGCTAGCTCAGCTATGTTAGCTCTACTATGCTAGCTCATCTATGTTAGCTCTGCTATGCTAGCTCAGCTATGTTAGCTCTGCTATGCTAGGTCAGCTATGTTAGCTCAGCTATGCTAGCTCAATGCTAAGAGGAGGTGTATGAGCAGAGCTGTTTCTGCTGAATGGAAGTAATGACGTTTGGAGTGGCCCAGTCCAAGTACCGACTGAAAGAGAATATGACAAAGAATGAGTGTGGGGAGTTAAAGATTAGCCCTCCAAGCTCCAAATCTAATTATTACCTCAGATATGATGGAAATCTGACGGGAAACCTGCAGAAATCTGCTCACAGAAATTAATATCTAATAAACTTGAATTATCATTGAAAGTGGAGCATCCAGGTTTGGACCAGCAGTTTCTGCCAAGACGAGCTGAAAATAATTTTAATTATTGTGGTGACGTGGAGCCCATTCATTCAGAATGAAATGATTCATCCACATGAAAGCAGAGCAGAACAAAGCTGGACTTTCAGAACCGGCTGCTAATTAGCTTCTGAAATTCAAAACAGAATCAACTTCTAAAAATGACTTCTGATTCAAAATGCTCATAAAAACCTTCCTATAAAAGCACAAAGGATTCGACTGAATGGAGGAAATCATTCTAAGGGCCTCAAACTGTAAAATAAACGGCATTTTTTATTTTTATGTAACTGGGTTCTGTTATTCTCCTCAGTCGGTTCTGGACCCGAACCTTTTCTCCACCCAACATTTAGGAAATTATTTTAGAATAATTGGGACTGAGATCACAGGCTGAGTGGTTCTCCTTTATCAGACAGATGTTTGGACTCGTGAGTTTGGTGCTGCAGCCTGTTCTCCGGTTCTGTTGGGTTCTGTTGGGTTCTGCGGGGAGAGAAACGAGCTGCGGCAGCTTCACATGCACTCAGCGTTTCATTCTGCAGAGGATCAGGAGGAATAATATTCAGTCTGTCCGTTTCTAGCTGCCACATTTGATTCTTAGAAATATTTCAGTTTTCTGCTCCATGCTGAGCGAGGCGCCTCCTCCAAATGCTTTAAGTTCTTCTTACTGATCTGTCTGAACGTTTTCTTCATGACGGTGTGACTTTTCCTGTTTTGTTGAATGTGATGAAGGTTAATAACAGACTGGATCCCGTCCATCAGTCAGAGCCGATCTGTGGGTCCAAACCTGAAGCTGTCTGATGATTTCCTGGAAATAAGTAGCATTTTTCCCCCTTGGGCCCTCGGCGGGGCGTCAGGCGGTCTCCACTGGAACTGAATGAAACCGCAGGATTAGCACTTTGCCTGTCAGCAAATCAGGCTGACGGATTAGCAATCTCTGCTGTCGCTCTGGAGAATCACACGAGCTCCAAACCCATCCAGTCTGCCTGAGGAACAAGGTGACTTTGGGCTGAAACAGTCGGTTCTGCTGACGGCGCCGAGCGGCCCGACGGTCCGGATTACACCGCTCAACGAGCAGGCAGACCTTCTGCAGTGTTTTCACAATAAATCTGATCAGAGGCTAAAAACGTGAATCTCTGACTGAGGTTTTTCCTTTACAGGCATTTGATGGATGTTGCTATTAGCCTTTTAAACTAGAGCTAAAAAATTCACAGCATTAATTTTGATTATTTAGCCTGTCAGGAGAAAAAAAATGGAGGTTGATTTTTATTCTTTTTTTCATTTTATAGCACAATGTTACATTCAGTTGTTAAAAATGCCGTAAATATCAAATATGATTTAAAAGAAATTTGACTTCTTGATTCAACTCCTTTAAATTGGGCCTCTGTTTCTTTAAGAAGCTCCTGCTCTTTCTGAAGCTCCGCCTCCAGGAAGTCACCCCAACATGGCTCCATTTAACCCTTTAATGAAATCTTTTTTTTACCAGAGTTGCTCTGAGCAGCAGCTCCTCTAATGAGATCAGCAGATGTTTGCTAATTGCTGCTGGCTAGTCTGAAGGAGCTGAGAGGGGAGGAGCTGCCCTTTGAGATAAAATCTCTGAAGCTTGGAAACAGCAGCTGATAGGAGGAGCTGGGCTTTGAAGGCGGGGCTAGGTCCATCCCGACGTTTAGCAGTTGAATGGTTGCCATGGAAACCAAAGGATTTCTTAAACATGAAGGAATCAAAGCAACACTCCAGGTTTGTTTCTGATGAGGGAAAAATGTCAAAACATGATGGAAAGTTAAAAAAACCCTGAATTTTACATCATACTGCCCCATAAAAAGTCACGTTTCCTTCATGTTATTCATTCATTTCAAAATGTTAAATAACAAAATATTTATCTAAACAGTGTAGCTAACTAAACCAACTAAATATTGAGACTGAAGCTAACAAGCTCTTGTTTCGGTTGTATTTACCCAGAATGCCCTGCGCTGTAGTCCACTTTTGTGACCAGCTCAGGTTTCCTCTCACTGACCAAGACCTGCAGGCCCAGTTCAGCTCCCAGTAGGAGAGAATAAAACGTCTGACTGGTCTCCTGACGCAGACGGGATGTTTTACTTTATCTGCGCCTTCAGAGAGAAACGATCAGAAGATGTTCCTCCTGTTTCCAGAGACGACACGTCACCAGTCTCACATCCTGTCTGCCTTCCTCTGTTACCTGGACAGGTAAATGACGGCAGATGGTTTGGAGGGATCCAGCTCCCTCAGACCTGCTGATGGACTGAATCAGACCTCCGAGCCAATCAGGCCGTCTGACTTTACAATCAGGTTCAACACTTTCCTCTGCTAATGCAAAGAAAAGCCAGCAGCAGTCAAAATGACTGCAGGTTCTGTAATGAACAGAACCAGGCAGAACCTCTGAGGAGACCCGACCTCAAACACAAAACCCAGTTTTTATCATCCAACTTATCAGGAACATTTAAAACTAAAAACTATCTGATTTTACAGCCTTCAGTTTCTGCAATCCAGGTTGGAGATGAAAACAGGAGAAGCTGAAACAGCCAGTTCTTGTTTTCGCAGCCAGATTGAAGCTCCACCGACACAAAGTTTAGTTTTTAGATAAGAATAATCAGGTTCTGGTCAAATCAGTCTGAATGTGTACAAAGCTCAACCAGAAACTCTCAAAAAAACAAAACAATTAAAGAAATTTAATTTTGATATATTTTTCTGCTACAAATCAGACACCAACTTCAACGTCATTAGTAGCTCTGACATGATAAATTTTACCTGATGAGATCAATAAACGTTAAATTCTAATAAACATTTAACAAAAAACAGAAACAACAAATAAATGAATTCTCTATACAAAACTTAAAAAATGACTAGTTGAGACAAAAACAGAAAACTTTTATTGTCCAGTTTTTGGTGGAAAGAGAAAAACAGAAGTTACTGATCTTGTTTTAATTGATCATAATGTAGTCAACTGATTTATTGCAACAGGCCTGGTCGTCAGCTGAAAGATTTTCTTACAGCATTTACTATTTTTCTCATTTTTTGCATGGTTCCCTGTGTGATGCGTCACCCTGGGCAGAAAGCCACAGGACCCACAGCGAATCACTTTAGAACAGTCGAAGGAATTATTCTTTATGAAGACGTTTTTATCCAGCAGTCAGTGAACTTTGTGTTCATTTAAACCCGAGTCCTGATGAAGCCCGAGGCGCCGCGCTCTAAACCTGACGGCTGATGAAACACCATCACATCAGAGCGTGTTTGCGTGGGCTGGCTGAACGCTTTCCCATGCTGTTTACCTGCTCTGTGCACAACTGGCAACCCGGCAGCCAGCCAGAGAAACGCCGTCTTCTGGGACCGGAGCAGATTTGGACCGTTTAGCAGTAAAATCCCACGATAAATGGCATTAACACGCATGCACTGGCAATCAGACGCACTCTGCATGAGACGAATTCGCCTCAGTAAAGTCACAATAGACATTTTCCACTGAATCGGCCACAACAGGAGGAGAACTCCAGGTTTATCTCTGACATGTGAAATCCTCTGGGAGGCAGCGCTTGATTCAGAAAATAATGATGTGGTAGATGGGAAGCAGAGAAAGGTTCAGCCACCTGCTGCATTCAGCAAACTGAATGCATCATCAGAGCTGCATCGCGTCACAAGTCTGACAAATTACAGCATTCAGAAAAAACAGCATGTGCCAGAAAATCAATAGGAAGTCACGGCGGACAAAGCAGCTGCGGTCCAGAGGACAGCGGGCCGCTCGCGTTCATTAGCGACGTCATTAGCAACACGTCTCGTTTCCATCAGAGAAACACAAAGACAGGCAGCAAACAGTGGCAGCTGCTCCGGCTAACCGGAGATTTAATCCCCAAATCACAGAAAGACGCTTTATTTCCTCCCAACTACAAGAATGAGAGGTTATTATGAGCTACACGTCCGGTGTTTACTGACTCACCATGAAATAAACCTCAGAACTCATTTATTTCATGATCCTCCCCTTTGGAAGAACAGGTTCTGCTGCTGACGGACGCCTTCATTTCGATTAATTAATCACAGATTTAAACAGAATTAATCACAATTTTTACATACAGGGTTCCGACCAGAACTTTGGATTCATGTGTTTCTGCTACGACGGTAAATCTGACGCACACCGACATCCGCTAACAACAAGCTGCTTCTCTCGTCCCTCTGGGTTCATTTCTGTTTCTACGATCCGATCGGACGCTGGAAAAGACTATTGTTGTGTTCAAGTTGTGCTAAAAGGAGTTAGCCTAGCAGCGAAGTTAAAATAGCATCTCAAGGCTAAAAATGTAGCAGCTAAATGTCAGTGTCCACATTTCTACAGAAGCTCCATGACCGATTAGAGAAACTCTGGAAAGATGAACTTTACTCCAATCTGACGGTTGAAGATTAAAAACTTTAAATATGTTTGTTTGAGCTCATAAACAAACATATTTATAGAAATGATAGGGTTAAGTTAACCCTATCCCTAACAATTTGATTTGAAAATGTTGCTAATTTTGTCAATTAAATGCAATTTAGTAATTAAAGACCTTGAAATAAGATGGATCAAACATTTTAATAAAGCTCCACAAAGAGTTTTTCCAAAACATTAAATGGCAGTTATGAAGGGAAAAGCCGGTGTCAGAACTGGCAAGGTGTACCTAATAAAGTGGCCAGAACATTCAAAGGATATCTTTGTACTTATGAGAAGATCTGGAGAATTTATGCAAAGCTTTCTGCTGCTATGGTGGTACCGGAAGGTTCTGGTCCTGGTCCAGGTTCTCTGGTCAGAACATTTTAATAACGGTGATCCTCCGCTCTGCCTCGTCTGACTCATTTTCCCAGAATCCACTGGGCCCTGGCCGGCCGGCTACATGAACTCGGATGAAGGAGCGCATGTCAGTGCTGACAGGAGGCGTCCTCAGGGACGACGTCCAACAGGACATGTCCATTACTGTCCATTAGCGGGACGTCGCTCCTCCCGCAGCAGGACGACCCCAGAGACAAACCGCAGAGCAGAGACCAGCAGCGGCGGCCGGATCGTCATCCCAAGCTGGTTCTGGTGGGACCAGAACCGCTCCGGTCTGACCAGCTGAAGCAGAAACCAGACTATGTTTCCTGGACGCAGGGGAGGATCTAGAAAAATATTTATGGGGTGGCAAGAGGGGGGCAGGGATTTTTTCAGGGGTGGCAGCATATATATATATATATATATATATATATATATATATATATATATATATATATATATATATGTGTGTGTGTGTGTGTGTGTGTGTGTGTGTGTGTGTGTGTGTGTGTGTGTGTGTGTGTGTGTGTGTATGTAGGAGCTTGTCTTCCCATGATGGTTCAACCATCATGGGAGGACAAGCCCCTACATGGGATGTACCACCGACAAATAACTGAAGTGGCTGATATCAGGAAATCCTACCAATGGCTGGAGAAAGCTGGACTCAAGGACAGCACGGAGGCCCTCATCCTGGCCGCCCAGGAACAGGCCCTAAACACCAGAGCAATAGAGGCTCAGATCTACCACACCAGACAAGACCCAAGGTGTAGGTTGTGCAAGGAGGCCTCTGAGACAGTCCAGCACATAACAGCAGGGTGCAAGATGCTGGCAGGGAAAGCGTACATGGAACGACATAACCAAGTGGCGGGCATAGTGTACAGGAACATCTGTGCCGAATATGGACTGGAAGCCCCGAGGTCAAAATGGGGGACACCCCCAAAGGTGGTGGAGAATGACCGAGCTAAGATCCTGTGGGACTTCCAGATCCAGACAGACAAGATGGTAATGTCGAACCAACCGGACATTGTGGTGGTAGAGAGAGAGAGAGAGAGAGAGAGAGAAAGAGAGAGAGAGAGACCACCTGTGGAGGGTGAGAAGGAAATTTATATATATATATATATATATATATATATATATATATATATATATATATATATATATATATATAAATATTGTTTTTAACTTGCATTGTTTCAAAATGAGCTTCATGTAGCACCAAGGCTTAAATACAATTTCTTAATGTAGTATAGTTAATTATTTTTACGTCTTTCATACTCCTGCTAATTGATATGTATTACTGGACTGGGCAGTGCCTATTGGTCGTGGCAAGGCTCTCGTTTGGGGTGGCAACTGCCACCTCATGCCACCCCAGTAGATCCGCCCCTGCCTGGACGCGACAACCAAACGGCAGCAGGTCCCGCCGCTACGCGCAGGAGGAGCGACTCGATGAAACTGCTGTCAGTTCTGTTTTAAAAGTGAAAAATTAACAGCAATAATTTGGGTCATTGAACCTGTTCTGGTCTCATCAGAACCAGAACAGGTTAAGAGGAAAACATGGCGCTCATTTTTCATCATGTTTTTCCTTAAATGTCACAGTTCCAAACTAAATATTCAGTTAGCAAGCTAACTATTTAGCTAATAGGCAAAACTAGTTATCAATAAAATAAAAATAAAATCTTATGTTGTTCTTTTTGATCATTTTTCCTCTTTTCTTTCCCAACATTTCAGCTTAAAACAAAAAATGATCCATTTGAAAGGCAACACCGACGATTAGCACCTGAAACGCAGCAACAGTGAACTAGGACAGCTTTTATTTTGATAGTACACTTCTGCTTATTGGAAAGCTAATTTGCAAATTGTGAGCTAGCTAAGCTAGCTCTGAGCTAAATATTTAACTTGGAGGTAAAGAGTTGGCTTATTAACGAAAAACTTAGCTTATTGCTAACTAAATATGCAGATTTTAGCTAAATATTTAGATTGATGCTAACTAGTTAGCTTGTTAACTAAATATTTAGTTTGAAACTGTAACATAGGGCTGCACAGTGGAGCAGTTGGTAGAGCTGTTGCCTTGCAGCAAGAAGGTTCTGGGTTTGATTCCCGGTCTTTCTGCATGTTCTCCCTGTGCATGGTGGGTTTTCTCCAGGTACTCCAGTTTCCTCCCACAGTCCAAAAACATGTCAGGTTAACTGGCCTCTCCAAACTGTCCCTAGGTGAGTGTGTGTCTCTGTGTTGCCCTGCAACAGACTGGTGACCTGTCCAGGGTGACCCCGCCTCTCACCTGGAGCATTACCTGGAGAGGCACCAGCATCCCTCCTGACCCCACTGAGGGTCAAGGATGTAAAGATGGATGGAACTGTAACATTTATGACAGAATGACTAACATGATGAAAATAACTGTCATATAAATCCCCATCTTTTCCATGTCAGGCTAAATAACCCAAATTATTTCTGTTGATTTTTCCTGTAACTTTAACGCCGTTGTCATGACGATGTTTTTGCTTTTTCACTCTGCGCTTTTAGGCGCTCTGATTTATTCAGGCCTGCTGGATCGCAGGAATGTTTGCAGCACATTTGCTGCCAAAACAAATGACGACGTTACGTTTGTGGAGCTGCAGGACGTTTTGTGAGTGAATCCCACCAGGAAGCCTGTTTACGTCTCATTTGCTCAGATCTGAGGCTTGTTTGGCTCTTCAGCTGAGTGAGTCTGCTAAATGTCTGGATGAGGCTGTTAGTTACTTACAGCTCAGGAAGACGGCGCTCAGCGTCGGTGACATCACACCATCAAGTTTCATTTTCAATAACAGCATTACACCCTGAACCAGTGGATTTTAAGCCTTGAGTTTTCTGCCAGCTTCTCTTTTCTTTCTCACTGCCATTTACAGAGCGGCTTCACAAAGGCCATCCTGTTGACTTCTGACCTCATTCCTGTTTCTCCACTCTGGTTTAGTCAAATCCTGCTCGTTTCCCAGCATGCCTCTAGGCAGGGCAGGGCCAGCAGGTGAAGCTCAAATCAAATCTGACTTTTGGCTTGTGTCACATTTCATCATCTGAGCCGGGAAGTGGTGGAGTCAGTCTCCACTGCTGAATGATTTACCTGTAAACTAACAGCTAAAAGTGGAACTAAAACTGATCAGATCTGTTCTAGAAGTGACACTAATATAAACACTACATAAATGGAACAAAAATCACTAAAACTTCTGGCTTCATTTGCAAAGCTGAAATTATAACAGATGCTATATTGCAAAAATACAAGATAAAACAATAATCTAATGTTCCTGCTTCATCGAACTTTAGCTCCTAAGATACAGATTTAAAAATGTTTTCCCACTGTCACCCCGACCAGTTAGAATCACTGCATTCTTACCAAACATATTCAGTCAGATAAGATCTAGTTTGTTTCATTTTATAGTTCTTGGCGCTCCGCCCCTTTCTAATGCCGCCCTGGGCAGCTGCCCTGATTAAAAGCCACCACTGTGTATCACTAAGTCACAGCAACATTCATTTAAATTGACTTGCCATAAATAGAAACTAGGGTTGTTGTAAACAAATATTTTACTAATCGAGTAATCTATTGATTATTCTTACGATTTATCGAGTAATCAGATTTAAAAAATGTATAAAATAAAATATTGGTAAATCTTCCATAACAGCAGTGTTACTATCAGATATCATATCTGTCCAATTTTTCACATTTGAGCTTCCCTAACAGAAACTAACCTGTAACAATAACAGCTCACTTTCTAAGTTAACCTGAAGAAAAGTTACACAAAGATCTGAAATTATATCCAATGTAATAATAAAGAGCCAGGCTCACAGATACGCTGATAAAAATGATCCAGTTTTTAGTTTCTGCTCATCTTCAGACAGTTTAACAGATGAACTCTCACCTTGGCCCAAACCTGCCAAGCTTTGGGTTTGAGAAATGACAATACAGGAAATGTCTCCTGGATTGGGGGGTTTGGGGTTGGAGGGCAGGCGAAGTAAGACCGGGGGGCAAAACGGGATATTCACGGCTCCTCCGTTCGTCCCTCAGAAGCTCATCTACCAGCCACGTTCCGCCTCCCGTTGGTTCAGACCGGGATGATGTGACATTCATTTTCCGGTTCGTCAGCATCAGCCGCCCGCCGTGTTCAGTCTCTAAATCCTCCTCAGCTCTGAACCAGCAGCTCCGGAGCAGAAAGGCTGCCGGACTCCCGGATCGCTCCGGTTATTTAAGGAAGTTTATTGGTTCCTGAAAACGATGAAAACCCGGAATTATCATGAATCAATAAAATCCCCGCGGGCCGAACTTGAAGATTGGACGTTATACCGCCAACACATAAGTCAGTGCAACGCAAATAATGTTCCGGCCAGAACACGGTGCGCTAAATAATAAAACATAAATTAACGAAGCTTTGAGGCAGGTAAATTTACCTCGAGGAATTTTAATAATCGAGATACTAATAATCGAATCATTCGAGGAATCGTTTCAGCCCTAATAGCAACACCTTTCCCATGGAAGAAAATATTTCCATCTTCTTGAAAAGGTTTTTTTTTATTTTAAAACTCCAAAATGGAAACAAGATGGCGGATCTTTAGAAGTAACTGATTTCCTACAGTAAGCTGCTGCATCATCAGTGACTCTTTATCCAGCTGGACTCAAAAGTTTTCCAGAGTAAACAGTTTTTGTTCAAATGTCAGCCAGTTTGGAAAAATCTTCTGAAACGTTTTGGCCTTTTTTTCTCTCTGATCTGTTGATCCCAGCAGTCAAATGATCAAATCTCCATTTTATTTTCATTTCATGTGTTTGACCTCATTAGGAAACTCAAACTTTCTGATCCTGTTAGTGACTCTAAACTTCCTGGTTTCATGACAGCCGGTCAGACAAAGCAGCAAGCTGCAGAAAGCAGACTGAATTATTGACCCGACTGGTTCTGCAGAACCCTGATAATGAAGCATTGGTCTGAGCATCAGAAATGTTCTGATCCGGATCCGGAGCCTCAGAGGGCGTGGCCGTTCTCAGCTCCTCTGACTTCCCTCTTCAGATGCTTCCTGTATTTTGTCATGGAAACCAGGAGCTTTGACAGATTGATCTGTAATGAACTTCAACCAGACCAGTAGAACCAGTTCAGGCCTTTAAGTGGGAGGCTTTACCTTCACTTCCTCCATTCAAAGTAACAAACAAAAATCCTCCATGATTCAGATCACAGCTCTAAGGCGTAAGCTTCATGGGGGTCAGGCTTCCTTACTTCTCCTGTGATGTCATCGCATTGTTACAGTTTCATTTGCTCAGACGTGAAACGGCTGCTGGGTCGATTCTGCAGCTCTGGACTGAACTGGTGACGATTTTATTTATTAAATCAGAACAAAAACGGTTTTATTATTTTCCGTCATCAGAGGAGCCAACACTGCGGTCAGACAAGCAGCCGGCAGCGTTTCTGCTTCAGCCACGTCTCTAATGCATCCATCATGGAGCCGTTATCACATCGCCAAGCGTTCAGTTGGCTTCTGGTTGAAAACTAAAGTCAAACTGAGCTGCTGAGTCACTCCAGGTAAAACCGCCTCTTACTGGGAAAATCGTCAAACTGGGAGGCGATTAAAACGATTTAAAACTGTTTATGAAATCTTTTTTCATGTCAGAGGAAAATCGACACGTCTTTATGAATTCATCTCAAAGATTCAGCAGCACGTTGGTTGAATAACTTACTAAATAAAATAGTTTTTAATTAATTCTTATTGAAGATATTTGTTTTAATTCAGAAATGTTTAACTTCTCTGCATCTGTACTGTAAAATAATCAATAAATTAACTATTTTAAGCATCAAACATTTGACTTTCTCTTCATTTACTGCATAAATATTTGTAATATTTCTGTAATAAGGTATTTTTTACTACAAAAGAAAACATTTTAGTCGATGAAAGGTTAGAAACTGAAGATTTTACATGTAATTATTAACTTTATTCCATTTTTTAAAATCTATTCTGCTCTCAGAAATAAACTACATTTTATTTCCACCAAAAACACTTTTCCATTAAACTCGATCACTAAGTTGTCTAAAACTAAAGATCAAATTAAATTAAGTATTTTATCAGCGTTGCTTACAGTAAAGTAATATTCTGCAATCAATATGAATAATTATTTGATCCAAACACAGCAGCTAAAATAACTGATCACAAACCAAACCTAAAACTCAGTTCATCTATCAGGTTTCTTCTGACACACCTGTCCAACCTGAACCCACCTGTACAGCTACTGGCCCAGGCGCCCCCTGCTGGCTGAACCCATAAAAACAAACTGGAGTTTATCCTGCTTATTTAGAGACAATGTGCTACATTTCCTTCATATTTTAAAACGTGAGGTTTGAGTCGGTTCTGCCGTTTGACAGTAAGACAAAAACTATTTAATGAGAAAAAGTTCAGTTTGATCAGAAAAGATGCTGAATACTAAATCCTGACTTAGCTTCAATTTTCTGTCTTTTGTGCTGATCGTCTGCTGAGAATCTGAAACTGACGCTTTGCAGTTACGTCACTTAATGAACTGAGCCACTGAAATTGGTTTTGCCAGTTTATTCGTGGCTCCTTCTAGTTCCAGTCGAGCTAACCTGTCTGATCGGAACTCACTTGGTTGGCTCATAGGGTGCGTTTACACTGCAGCCTGAAGTGACCCAGTTCCTATTTTTTTGA
>NW_028263391.1:25389781-25394781 GCF_051168715.1 Poecilia mexicana | reverse complement strand
CTGATTAGTGTGTTTGAGATGTAATCAGTGTTCAATAACTAAACCAAGAGACTTGAAAGCAGGAAGTAAGACGACAGTTTAAGATGAAGTCAGTGATGCACTGAAACCAACTTCAGTGTCTCTCCGTCACATGAGACGTTTATCTGGATTAGAGCCACAGCTGATTGGCACTTCCACTAATCCATCAGTCTGTTCATGGAGCCGGACGACCGGCGTATCGAGTCGTTCACCTTTAAATCCAGAGTGAGGGGTTGGACACAACATGGCTGTCAGCGATTACTGGGAGGGACATGTGAGGAGGCTGTTTTACTGGTGGATGTTCATGTGGGTGATGATGCATCAAAGCATCAATACTGCTGGGAAACAGGCTGATTTCTGCACACAGTATTTGTCCCAGTCCATCAATAAAATGAAGATCCTCAATTCCTCACAGACTCTGTTTAGGTCTGAGGAACCATTAGTCTGCTGAGGAACCACTTCCTGTACCAGGAGCCACTTCCTGTACCAGGAGCCACTTCCTGTACCAGGAGCCACTTCCTGTACCAGGAACCACTTCCTGTACCAGGAGCCACTTCCTGTACCAGGAGCCACTTCCTGTACCAGGAACCACTTCCTGTACCAGGAGCCACTTCCTGTACCAGGAACCACTTCCTGTACCAGGAACCACTTCCTGTACCAGGAGCCACTTCCTGTACCAGGAACCACTTCCTGTACCAGGAACTGATTCCTGTACCAGGAACCACTTCCTGTACCAGGAGCCACTTCCTGCGCCAGGAGCCACTTCCTGTACCAGGAACTGATTCCTGTACCAGGAACCACTTCCTGTACCAGGAGCCACTTCCTGTACCAGGAACCACTTCCTGTACCAGGAACTGATTCCTGTACCAGGAACCACTTCCTGCACCAGGAGCCACTTCCTGTACCAGGAACCACTTCCTGTACCAGGAGCCACTTCCTGCGCCAGGAGCCACTTCCTGTACCAGGAACCACTTCCTGCACCAGGAACCACTTCCTGTACCAGGAGCCACTTCCTGCACCAGGAGCCACTTCCTGTACCAGGAGCCACTTCCTGTACCAGGAACCACTTCCTGCACCAGGAGCCACTTCCTGTACCAGGAACCACTTCCTGCACCAGGAGCCACTTCCTGTACCAGGAGCCACTTCCTGTACCAGGAACCACTTCCTGTACCAGGAACCACTTCCTGTACCAGGAGCCACTTCCTGCACCAGGAGCCACTTCCTGCGCCAGGAGCCACTTCCTGTACCAGGAACCACTTCCTGCACCAGGAACCACTTCCTGTACCAGGAGCCACTTCCTGCACCAGGAGCCACTTCCTGTACCAGGAGCCACTTCCTGTACCAGGAACCACTTCCTGCACCAGGAGCCACTTCCTGTACCAGGAACCACTTCCTGCACCAGGAGCCACTTCCTGTACCAGGAGCCACTTCCTGTACCAGGAGCCACTTCCTGTACCAGGAACCACTTCCTGCGCCAGGAACTGATTCCTCGTTCAGTGACCCCTGGTCAGTCGTTGTGCAGCTGCAACCTGACCAGCTCATTTATGTCTGTTTTCACATTTCCTCTGATTTTTTGACCAAACAACTTCCTTAATTCACTAATTTTCCAGTTTTCTGTCATCAGAGAACAGAATGAGACGTAAATTTACTGAAAATTTGACATTCATTAATGATGTTTCCATGCTGGACTCGGTTCAACTTGGCAGGAAATGCCAGAAAATCCCACACCTCCGTTTGTTTGATCCATTCTGTGTCATGCAGTTACAATGGCTGCTGTCAGTTATCAGGATGTTACTCTGTATATGAGACAAATGCAGCAGAACAGAAAAAGACGAGGAAGAAGCTACAAAGTGTTGCTATAGTTACACAGAGGCAGGACTGAAATGTTTTCAGATCATTCGTGTCCATAAGTACCTTCGCCACTTCCTCCCTTCGCTTCTCATCCTCTCTTTGCTTCGCTGGTTCGTCTGTTTTCTTCCCCACTGAGAACCAGGATTCAAGTGGACAGAGAGAGGACAAGTGGACTTTTGTCTCCATGGGTCATGATTCTGCTCTGGGATTGAAAGATGTCTCCACAGAATGTGAATCGGCCTCAACGCTGTCAGGAGCATCAAACTGGAGGAGATTCAGAACATCAGACTGTCAAACAAAACCAGAGGTTCAAACCTTCAAATCGACCTGCTGTGTGTTTTGCATTAAATGTTAAATGAACTTACAACAGGGAGGGAAAGTCAATATGCCTCCAGAACATCATCTTCATATCATCTGTCAAACTTTACCAAGAGTCACGGTTTCCAGCAGATGTGAGCAGCTTCAATGATCCATTTCCTGAGTCCATGAGGATCCTCCAGCTCATCCCTCCCATCTCATTCATATTCAATTCAATATTAATAAACAATGTGTCAAGATTTATTTTTAGCTTAGTAAGAGCAAGCAGAGGAATGAGATGGAGGGAGTGGGAAAACATGTCCAAGTGGAAAGCCTGAACTCCAGGAGAGGAAGACATATTGACGCGGTCAGAAAGCTAATAAAAGTGACGGCGGTTTGGTCTGGGCCCAAACAGGATCAGACTTCAGCCCTTTGCAGTCTGCGCCCGGCGGAGGGAAATTAACAATCTGTCTGTTCGCTTAGTGACTCTCCGTTTCCTGACGCCTTCCAGGCACATGACCAGAATCTCAACAAGGAGGCGACGTGGCAGCGAGCCACAGAGACGGACGGTGACAAAGCACAACGCAAACCCAGATAGGAAGACGTCCAGCGTGTGGGCGAGCTGGATCAGAGCCATTCCTGGGAAAAAATTAGGAGAAAATAAATGATGATACATTTCAAAAAGGCTTCTGAAGGAAATGTGCCTGAAAGGCTGAGAGCATCGGCTAGTTTCTGTTCTTTGTCTCATCCCTTGACAGAAGCTCCTCTCACTTCCAGCCGCCTGCGTTACGCAGCTGAGAGCGATGTGACATTCTTCTCTTCTGATGCAACACTTTTGACTGAAGTGACATAATATATTATTCAGCTTCCATGTGTGAAAAAGCTTATTTGAAGAAGCTGTGAGCTTAAGAAAACCTCACCCTCAGTGTCTCAAGAGCCTCAAATGAGCTCCAATGAATAAATTGTTCTGAGCTGCAGCTTTTAGCCATCAGATCAGTCCCACAGATACTAGATGTGATGTGAATACTGGGGAGAACGCAGCAGGGCAGCTGGGTTTAATGTTGTCATGTATTTTGGAAGGAGATTGAGATTGTCTAAATCTGACAGTTGGCTCTAAAATATATATTTGATTAGATAGGCTTGTAATGCTGATGTCAGCAGCTGCTTGCATAAAGTTCATTTACATAGGAACATTAGGAAAGCAATTCAGACAATACAGGAAAACATGTAAAATAGAACCATTTGGATTTTGTGAATAATTAAATTGTAATAAGAAAAATTAACTTGTATAAATGCAAAACCAAACTAAAAGTAACGTCTTAACTCTTTGATTTCAGCTTGGAGTTTTATTATTTCAACTTTTCACCAAAAATAAAAATATCTGATCTGAGCCTCTTTCCCACGCAGACCGAAATCTCATCCGACAGTTTCAGTGTCTGCAGACTGAACAGTTCAATCCGACTTTTACATCATGAGACATGCATCATGGTTTTGCACCAGAAGAAGCCAAACGTGGCAAAGACGTAAACGATGTCTAAAATTATAATTATGAACTAATGAAGGCAGTCTGTCAGTCTCACCACTGCTGCTCCGACTCCACATCCACACAGACGTCTCTGCAGACGCTGCAGTCAATGCTCCATTACATATTCATGTTATTTATGCTTTCTTTTTATTACTTTCATCGTGTTATGACCTTGTGACGGTGCTGTCGGCTTTTAATAACTTTAAAATTCACCCACAGATGGCGGCGGCCATCTTTACTACCGTAAACGGAGCGTGCTGGGGGACGGCTACGTTCTGCAGTCACATTTAGTTAATCCCATGAATAGACATGTATAAAAAAATCAGATTCAGAAAATAATCAGAATGGAGCATCAGGACCTGCTGTGTGAACGCAGCCTTAAACCACCAGGTTAACCTGAGGCACCAACAGACAATATGATCCACAATAATCATCTAACCACTGACCGGACGACCAGTTTTATTGACTGTGATAGAGAATAGAGTCTTTTCATCAATTACTCCAACATGGAATCCAACACTGATCTGTATCTGGTTGGATATCCAAGCAGACGTTTGCACAGTTTCACAGTTTATCCCAGCTCTTCATTGCAAATGGACTGAGCTGGTGAGACATGCATTCCTTCTCAGGTGTAAGTTCAGCAGATTGGAACAGCCTGAACACTCAGCTGCTGCCAAGGAGGCTGCAGAGGCTCAGAGACGCAGGTACAGTTCAACATCAGCTCATCACTGCTGGGTTCCCACCCGGTCCTGGTCCGAGGGTCAGAGTTTAAAGACAACCAAGAGCTCTGGACCTGTGTAAGATCTCCTGAATCTGATTTTTAAGGCATTTTCTCATGTTGTCTGCATAAATCAGGTTTTATTTGGTGCCAAAGCTTTTGGTCCTGCTTCCACCAGCAGCGTGACGCCGGTTCTTACTCTTCTGTTCACTGAGGGAGCTTTTGTAGTTGATGAGGTTTTAAGTAAACAGGAAAATGAAGAGTTCTACTTTAGAGCAGCTCGATATTTAAGACTGCATGAATATTAATAGGAGGAAGGAGAACTCTTCTGATTGCAGGAGCTGTTTCTCCTGTCCACTCCAAAGGTTTGAGAGTCCTTCAGAGGTCTGATGGTGCCACAGGCAGCACTTCAGTGGCTGTTGCTTCACTTTCAAATCTTCTCCTTTCTACTCATAGAAAATAAATAGGAGTTGATGCAGATTCGCTGCATGAATAGTTTAGTTTTGTTTTTGTTGGTAAATTCCTGACCCAAATGTAAAATGCTCTCAGTGGAAAGTTGATGTTTATTTGTAATGAAATGAGTGAATGAGG
>NW_028263391.1:25337281-25387281 GCF_051168715.1 Poecilia mexicana | reverse complement strand
AAACAAACAAGACATTTCTCTGACCAAGGACCTGCAGTATGTCTGTGCACATCAGACGTGTTACAAGCTAAATAAATGAGAACATTAACATTTCTACCAGCACATAAGAAATGGCAGTGAAAACAAGTGACAACACACACTTTCCTCGTCAATCACCTGGGATTAAACTGTACACAGTGGGTGTAAACACACACTTGCACAGCCAGCACTTGATTCAGTGAGCTGAGAACATTTTCCTGCATAATGAGGCCTGGTCACATCTGAATAATTGATGAGAGAAAAATGGTTTGGGGAATCTGTCATAATTTCTCCTCTGAGCAAAATAACCCCCTCCCCAAAACAAGACCCAGCTGAAAAATTCATGACAGAGAGAGAGGATGTGAGCGAGTCGACAGAGTTTAGACATTAATTAAATCGATCTTTACATTTACCTGAAGCAGCGCGGCGTCACCCTGCACACTTCGGTCTTTCACTAATCCTCACCTCTTCCTTGCCTTTTCTTCCCCCTCCAGGTTCTCATGCCGCTCTTTGGGGAAGCAGCAACACGGCTAATGAATTCTGCAGTTATGGAGCCACAGAGCTCATCCACTGACGTACCGGGGCGTCTGGCATTGTTGCAGGAGAAATCCTGCTGGGGGTATTACTATTTTATAGCCTGACATTTAGTCTTAATATTATCATTCCCATTCCAGTATTCAAAAGCCAACTCTTAGATACACAATATGATACGGCACCTCAGAGGAGAGATGACTCTGCTCCACATAAAAGCTTTCAGGAAGAGTTAAGCAGTGCAGAAACAACCGATGAATCCTGGTGTCAGAGCTTTATTACAACTCAGACCAGAAACATTTAAACACCCTGCTGGTAATTCAGCTTATTAATGCAGCATCAATTCACAGCAAATATCACCTGAAGGCACTTCAGCACAAACAGCTTCACTTCATATCCAGAAGCGCCGATCGAACCACTCTGCAGATTCAAATGTAGCTGTTCCCGTCCTCATGAAACACACCTTTAGTTAATGCTTAACGTTGTGATGATCTCAGCTGGGTGTGAAGAAAACCTGCATTAAAAACTGGGTTTTTCTGCAGCTGATCTGAGCCACCAGCTAACGGTTAGCATGACACCAGCTGTTCACACAGTCCAACATCTGAACAGTTACATCATTATCCAGCTTTTGGGTTTGGACTCCCTGGCAAAACTCGGTGATGAAACATGCATTCATTCATTCATTCATTCATTCATTCATTCATTCATTCATTCAGATTGCTGTTCCTCCATCATCTCCGCTAACACACAAGGTGAGAATCTATTCCATGAGAAGGAAACAGGTTTCAGATGGAAGTACAGAAACCTGAACAACCTTTTCAGTCTCAGCCTCTCATTTTGGCCTCTGAACAGTGAAAACCGTAAAGATAACTGAGGGCAGCCGCCTGAGATAAAACGGCAAAAAAAGCACCTGGCAAACAGTAAAACATGTAAGCACAGATCTGGAGAATATTCTGAGTGAAATATCTGCCTGCTCGTGGTTTTAGTGTTGTATGCAAACCAAAGTAATGCAGAACCGAATCCTGGACGAGTTCTACTGAGTTCACTTATTTCCTGTTGTCTAAATACGGCTGCACCAGGCTTAAAAAGGAACAATTCAGCTTTTTTCTTTGTTCGGTTGATTTAATTAACCTCTATTGTGCCGACTGTCGCTCTGAGCGGAGCGCCTCAGTAGGAATGCCTGCTGTCGTCTCCAAGCCTCGCAGGTTTTCTCCAGGGTATTATTTTCATGTCAGTTCAAAAATATGAACATTGGGATAATTGTTCGTTTCAGGCTGACTTTTGCAGTGAATAGGTGTTTGCATGGAGGTTTGTCATGACTGTCACTGTGATGAACTACAGCCATCCATTGTCTATCTCTGCTTATCTGCATGGTTTCCTTTGGAGGCCAGTCAGTTAGCAGTAAGATGACAAAGACTTTGTGATAATTGATACAAATATTATGTTTTTATGCTCAACTTTTCATAAAAATCCTAATAAGGTTTGATAGAAATCACAGAGGGATCAGCTCAGCTTCAGTCCGCAGTCCAGCAGAACCCTGGTCCGATTTAAACGGGTCCGCAACAAACTGGAGGCTTTTATCTGAACATGATTATGTATAATAGTCACCTTAGCAGCAGAAGATTGGAGAAATGTTTTAGTTGATCACAAAGGCAACCCTGAAAAAAGTAGAAAAATCAAAACCGCCATAATTGTTTTTAATAGAAATCTGATCAAATGGCCACTTAGCATTTCTTCATTAAGAAAAACAACATTATAGACAGAAAACCTTCACTGAGCAGAAAAACCTGACGTAAGGGAAATTAATTTATTGCTGAATTTAAAGGAATGAAGGTTGAGTCAGTCATCTGAAGAAATAGTTTTGACTTATTGCTTATAAATGTAAAGTCTTGAATTTCCCAGAGACTCAGAAATATTACCAACAAAAACAGCAGAAAGTTTGTAATAAAACTTAAACCTCCTTTTCTCGTCTGGATGTCTCATTTGACTCATCGTAGCTGTGAGATCCGGTTGGGCCAAACTAGAAAAGCTGCAGCGGTTGAAACAAATAAGTGACGGACATTTCTAACATGTCGAATATTTCCCAGATTCCTTCTGGTCTAGAATCCCTGAAAAACGTGGAAAACCATCAGGAACATCAGCTGACTGGACACTTTAATTTGGAAAAGTGAGCGAAGCCGAAGAGATGAAATTAAATAACATTCAAACTGCAACGCTCTTGGTTTCTGCCTGAAAAACCTGAAATAACGAAGCTCTTCATGACGTTGTGATGCCAAAACCGCTGAGCTGAGCTGAGGAAGCGAAAGGCTCCTAAAGACTCACATGGAAAGTTACAGCCGACATGTTGGAATCAAAACGGGTTTTTCTCAGAGATGGATGAGTTAAAGATGCAGCTGCAGAAGGACAGAAGAATATGGATGATGGTAGAACCTCTTTGTGATGTCATCAGACTGAACAAATGTGATCAATTTATTTCATTAAAATGTTTTCAATTCACTGATTACAGATTTATCTGTTTACTCAGCAATTAATTAAAAATTCAAATTTCATTCTATTTATGGAACAGTGACATGAATTTCAGTTTAATATTCTGGAAGGAGAAGCTGAACTGTTTGCATCAAGTTTTTCATTTATTGTTTGACTTTTACATTAATCATCAAACAATTTAAACTTAATTTCCATCTCATTTCTGATTCCAGAGTCGCTGCAGGAGGTGACGGCAGCTCACAGCTACACCTTCAGCTCACAGCTACACCTTCAGCTCACAGCTACACCCTCAGCTCACAGCTACACCTTCAGCTCACAGCTACACCTTCAGCTCACAGCTACACCTTCAGCTCCCAGCTACACCCTCAGCTCACAGCTACACCTTCAGCTCAAAGCTAAACCCTCAGCTCACAGCTACACCCTCAGCTCACAGCTACACCCTCAGCTCAAAGCTACACCCTCAGCTCACAGCTACACCTTCAGCTCAAAGCTAAACCCTCAGCTCACAGCTACACCCTCAGCTCACAGCTACACCTTCAGCTCAAAGCTAAACCCTCAGCTCACAGCTACACCCTCAGCTCACAGCTACACCCTCAGCTCACAGCTACACCTTCAGCTCAAAGCTAAACCCTCAGCTCACAGCTACACCCTCAGCTCACAGCTACACCCTCAGCTCAAAGCTACACCCTCAGCTCACAGCTACACCTTCAGCTCAAAGCTAAACCCTCAGCTCACAGCTACACCCTCAGCTCACAGCTACACCCTCAGCTCAAAGCTACACCCTCAGCTCACAGCTACACCTTCAGCTCAAAGCTACACCCTCAGCTCACAGCTACACCTTCAGCTCAAAGCTAAAGCCTCAGCTCACAGCTACACCCTCAGCTCACAGCTACACCCTCAGCTCACAGCTACACCTTCAGCTCAAAGCTAAACCCTCAGCTCACAGCTACACCCTCAGCTCACAGCTACACCCTCAGCTCAAAGCTACACCCTCAGCTCACAGCTACACCTTCAGCTCAAAGCTAAACCCTCAGCTCACAGCTACACCCTCAGCTCACAGCTACACCTTCAGCTCAAAGCTAAACCCTCAGCTCACAGCTACACCCTCAGCTCACAGCTACACCCTCAGCTCACAGCTACACCTTCAGCTCAAAGCTAAACCCTCAGCTCACAGCTACACCCTCAGCTCACAGCTACACCCTCAGCTCAAAGCTACACCCTCAGCTCACAGCTACACCTTCAGCTCAAAGCTAAACCCTCAGCTCAAAGCTACACCCTCAGCTCAAAGCTACACCCTCAGCTCACAGCTACACCTTCAGCTCAAAGCTACACCCTCAGCTCAAAGCTACACCTTCAGCTCACAGCTACACCTTCAGCTCAAAGCTAAACCCTCAGCTCCCAGCTACACCCTCAGCTCCCAGCTACACCTTCAGCTCACAGCTACACCCTCAGCTCACAGCTACACCTTCAGCTCAAAGCTACACCCTCAGCTCACAGCTACACCCTCAGCTCAAAGCTACGCCCTCAGCTCACAGCTACACCTTCAGCTCAAAGCTACACCCTCAGCTCAAAGCTACGCCTTCAGCTCACAGCTACACCCTCAGCTCAAAGCTACGCCTTCAGCTCACAGCTACACCCTCAGCTCACAGCTACACCTTCAGCTCAAAGCTACACCCTCAGCTCACAGCTACACCTTCAGCTCCCAGCTACACCCTCAGCTCAAAGCTACGCCTTCAGCTCACAGCTACACCCTCAGCTCAAAGCTACGCCTTCAGCTCACAGCTACACCCTCAGCTCACAGCTACACCTTCAGCTCAAAGCTACGCCCTCAGCTCACAGCTACACCTTCAGCTCAAAGCTACACCCTCAGCTCACAGCTACACCCTCAGCTCAAGGCTACGCCCTCAGCTCACAGCTACACCTTCAGCTCACAGCTACACCCTCAGCTCACAGCTACACCTTCAGCTCCCAGCTACACCCTCAGCTCAAAGCTACGCCCTCAGCTCACAGCTACACCTTCAGCTCACAGCTACACCCTCAGCTCACAGCTACACCCTCAGCTCACAGCTACACCCTCAGCTCAAAGCTACGCCTTCAGCTCACAGCTACACCCTCAGCTCAAAGCTACACCTTCAGCTCACAGCTACACCTTCAGCTCACAGCTACACCTTCAGCTCAAAGCTACACCCTCAGCTCACAGCTACACCTTCAGCTCCCAGCTACACCCTCAGCTCAAAGCTACACCCTCAGCTCACAGCTACACCTTCATCTCCCAGCTACACCCTCAGCTCAAAGCTACACCTTCAGCTCAAAGCTAAACCCTCAGCTCCCAGCTACACCTTCAGCTCCCAGCTACACCTTCAGCTCAAAGCTACACCTTCAGCTCACAGCTACACCCTCAGCTCACAGCTACACCCTCAGCTCACAGCTACACCTTCAGCTCCCAGCTACACCCTCAGCTCACAGCTACACCCTCAGCTCAAAGCTACACCCTCAGCTCACAGCTACACCCTCAGCTCACAGCTACACCTTCAGCTCCCAGCTACACCCTCAGCTCCCAGCTACACCTTCAGCTCCCAGCTACACCTTCAGCTCCCAGCTACACCTTCAGCTCAAAGCTACGCCCTCAGCTCACAGCTACACCTTCAGCTCAAAGCTACACCCTCAGCTCAAAGCTACACCTTCAGCTCCCAGCTACACCCTCAGCTCACAGCTACACCTTCAGCTCAAAGCTACACCCTCAGCTCAAAGCTACACCTTCAGCTCCCAGCTACACCCTCAGCTCACAGCTACACCCTCAGCTCCCAGCTACACCCTCAGCTCAAAGCTACACCTTCAGCTCCCAGCTACACCCTCAGCTCACAGCTACACCCTCAGCTCCCAGCTACACCCTCAGCTCAAAGCTACACCCTCAGCTCAAAGCTACACCTTCAGCTCAAAGCTACACCCTCAGCTCAAAGCTACACCCTCAGCTCAAAGCTACACCCTCAGCTCAAAGCTACACCTTCAGCTCAAAGCTACACCCTCAGCTCAAAGCTACACCTTCAGCTCAAAGCTACACCCTCAGCTCAAAGCTACACCCTCAGCTCAAAGCTACACCTTCAGCTCAAAGCTACACCCTCAGCTCACAGCTACACCCTCAGCTCAAAGCTACACCCTCAGCTCAAAGCTACGCCTTCAGCTCACAGCTACACCCTCAGCTCAAAGCTACGCCTTCAGCTCACAGCTACACCTTCAGCTCAAAGCTACGCCCTCAGCTCACAGCTACACCCTCAGCTCAAAGCTACACCTTCAGCTCAAAGCTACACCCTCAGCTCAAAGCTACACCTTCAGCTCCCAGCTACACCCTCAGCTCAAAGCTACACCTTCAGCTCCCAGCTACACCCTCAGCTCACAGCTACACCCTCAGCTCCCAGCTACACCCTCAGCTCAAAGCTACACCTTCAGCTCCCAGCTACACCCTCAGCTCACAGCTACACCCTCAGCTCAAAGCTACACCTTCAGCTCCCAGCTACACCCTCAGCTCACAGCTACACCCTCAGCTCCCAGCTACACCCTCAGCTCAAAGCTACACCCTCAGCTCAAAGCTACACCTTCAGCTCAAAGCTACACCCTCAGCTCAAAGCTACACCCTCAGCTCAAAGCTACACCTTCAGCTCAAAGCTACACCCTCAGCTCACAGCTACACCCTCAGCTCAAAGCTACAGCTTCCTCCGTCCTGCAGTCATCAGTCATCCTCATCGCTGTCACAGGAACAGAATCCGTCGCTGCTTTCTTCTGTCCCACTCTGGGTTAACTGTCATCCTGCTGCAGCTAATTTCACATCTGTTCCAAAAGTGTGATTTGCTTCCAAATGAGGTGATGAGACAGCAAGAACACACAAACAATCATTACTTTAAACATAATGAGAAGTTATTGTTGTTGGGAAAATGTAAATTAGCTGCATTTCCTGAGCCAGAGCCGCAGCAGCTGTGTGGGTTAGCAAGGCGGTGAAATCATGTAAGAAGATTTAGTCAGCAAAATGAAGTGAGCGCCGTAACACACCGACATGCTGCCTGCTCTAACGGGCCTTCGTCTTGTTTGTACATCACTGTCATCACATATTGATGAGGTGGAGTCATTGAAGAAATAAATATTCAGTCAGTAATGCAACGCGCTACAGAGCTCAGTTAGCATGTTGGATGTTAAAGTTTATGAAGCTCATGGAGACGATCTTTATGAAAGATGCAGACTTCATCCTGAACCACTTTCTGAATTCAGTGTCTTGATTTTGAGCCAATCTTTGACCCCAAAAGGTCCAACCAGCTCATCTTTAACCCCACCAGTCCACACCAGTACCCCATGCTGACTGGAAGTGGAGCTCTGGTCTGTTCCTGATTCACCAAACGGACCGTTAAGTCACAATCATGTCATCCGTTAACCTCTGGAACATCTGCTCTGGTCCAGTCTTGTTCAGCTTTCTCTACTTCAGTCATTTCTCTGTTCTTCTGGCAGTCGATGGGCTAATTTAGCTTCACGCTTTACTCGTCTTAAATCCTTCAGTTACCTTCTCTTTTTTCCTCAGCATGTTTCGCTGTCCTCTGTTTACCACAGTGTCTTAGCTGTGAGGCATCTGAAGCTGGAGCTTTACTCAAACTGGGCCATCAGCCAGATGATGCCAACAATGATTACAAAAACAAACAAGGAAATCAAGTTGCTCCAATGGCCTAGTCAAAGTCCAGACTAAGAATCTGATTTAAATGGTGTAAGCTGAAACTTTTGGGACGACATATTTCTGCAGTTACAAGCTGCTGCTGCTGCTCACAGAGTCAAAGTCCTGGTGTTCCTGGGTTCAGTTCCTTCATCTCATCTGTTCATTAAAGGGCTGATCACTGGAACAGATCATGTGCAAATAGTACAAACAGTAAATATATGAATGGCAAAATCCCACACTGGAATAATTTACTGTAGAAATGAATAAATCTTTCTGGTTGGATGTAAGCTGAAGTTTGGTCAGCTTGTCTTTTTCCTTCTGCCAGCTATCGATTGATTTTGTTTCCTCCCACTGGGGGAATCTTCTTCTGTGGTTCAGATAAAACACGGCTCTGCTTTGAAAAGCAGCTTCCTCCATTTACCAGAATTAATCAGCTTAAGATCCACTGCATTCAGGAGTGTTATATATAAATGCTCCAGCATCTGAGGCGCAGGAGGAAGGAGAGTACTTACAAAAACCTGAATAAACATTCATGTGGATTCGTCACCTTTGATGATAAACACTAAAACCTTCTGCTTGTTTTCTATATTCACCTGTAACTGCAGTGCTGCTGGTTGTCTGACTCTTTTACTGATTGTTACATAAAAACAAATACTTTTTATTGAACATTTTAAATATGTAGAACATAACATGGCATGTAGCTCCAACAGTGCAAAACAAAATAAACTCGATAACATCAGAAAAACGTTCTGGCCTCCAAATCCAGGAACTGAAGAAACTTTGATCTCTTTCTTAATGTCACTTTTTTATCGTACATTGATTTATTTTCTCCTGTGATGTTTCTTCTGCATAAAATAATTAATGAAAACGTAAGAATAAAAAACAAATGTTGAGAACCGTTGAAAATGTTACACTGAGTTATTAAAAGAATTTAATTCTTTTTGTTTTAGTGGATTAAGTTTATCTTTGTTTGTAGATGGAAGAAGTTTTTGATCCCGTTTGTTTTATCGGCCTTTAATAGACCCGTTCTGCTCTGCTGTTGGCTCCAAACGGTTCCTCAGGATTCAGTCCTGGTGCAAACCTTAAAATCTGCACAGCAAGTCATTACATGGGCCTGTACTCTGATACTCCAATCATTTACTTTGACTTGACCCTCAGCTCCGGGGAGGCGGGGCTCTCAGTGATAGCAGCGGTTTCTGAAATGTCAGCAGGTGGAAAGTCGCTGTCTGAAAAAGTCCTGCTGTGGAATTAGAGATGAAACGGTTTCTGTTTTTAAAAGGAAGCAAAAGCTCACACACACACACACACACACACACACACACACACACACACACACACACACACACACACACACACACACACACACACACACACGCACACACACACACACACACACACACACACACACACACACACTGAACCTCTGCATCATTATGTGTGAGCTGTCATCAATCAAACTAGTTATTACAAATACTCAGATGTATGCAGAGTGTAATATGTAGGTTTGAGCTGAAATCAGGGAACAGTCAAAGCCCACTGCTGTGTCAATCATGGGATATTTTTAGCCGCAGCCTCTTTGCTCAGCATCAGCAGCTTTACCTGGTGAGCCAAAAAGCAGCAGGATTTAAAAATAATGAGCTCATAATGGGACATGAAATGAACTGAACTGGTGGAGAAAACCAGTAAGAACCAGTAAGAACCAGTAAGCTGATCGACTGCTGGCTCGGTCAGGAAAGCACAAAAATCATTTAAAACTTCAAATGATAGAAGAAACACGAGGACAATGTTGAGATGTAAACAGTTTGTGTGATTTGTGGATCTGTCATAAGAACATGACAGACTGAGGAGGAGCCAGCGGAGCGGACCGGGTCACCAGAACCATGACGCGCTGATCAGGCTGATCCAGCCAAAAGTTTTCACCTGAAGTGGTGAAGGTCCAAATGTGCTCTGGAAAACACGCACGTCTTCTCTGACGCTGATTTGTTATCGCTGCCTCTCCAGGGTCACTGCTCCCGTTTGATTGGTTGCCACACTGTAATTTAGAGGAAGTGCAATGTTGCTATGCCGACGCCAGTCAAGGCCGAAGACAGAGAGGAGGAGAAAGAGAGTGATGTGTGGCAGGTATCGATTCTTTCCAGTAAGTTTGAGCCAGTCAGGAATTAAAAGGTGATGAACGCTTCGTTCCTGTAGCCTTCATGCATCCAGCAGAGACTCTGAGCTGCTTCCTGCTGCAGCACTGACACACTCCTCTGACACAGTCCTGACACAATGACGTGTTTGGCTCATTCGTTCACCTCAAACTGTGCAAAAGAAACAAACCAGCTGGAGAAAACACATTCAGAGATCCCTGAAACTTTAAATAGGCCAATCAAAGCTCACAGCACAAACTGTTGCAATTTAAATAGAAGAACTGAATTCATGAGCTCACAAAACTTAAATCTACAAAACTATAGAAGTAAGCTTGACACCAAGAACTTTATCTTTTTATAAATAAAATCATTTACAGCCATAAACAACTTTCAACTCCAGCTTTATTTTATTTTATTCATTTTGAACATGATGGCAGTTTGAAATACAATGAAATTTATGTTTAATATTAAGAAGCATTAGATGGTAAGAAAAAGCACAAAGAATTCATAAATCAGTTTTTCAATTCTTAGTACTTTGAGCATATTTGGAAGTTTATTTATTACAAAAACTTCAGGGAGAAATGATCTGCTTTTCTAGGAACAGGAACAAACTATTTATTCCTAGAGATGGATTTGTTGTTGCCTTGACACAAAAACATCATCTTTGCAAGATAAAGATGCTTTCATGTATTATTTCTCTCCAGGCTGGAATATTGTTTGTCTTTATTATCAGGAAGCCTAAAGAACAAAACTCTGCAGACAAAGTTGTGATGGAAACTGAAAACCGTCATGATCTGCTGAGGCGTACCGTGATTTACTCTGCAAAAACATAAAATACTTCAGTAAAAGAAAATGACAGTTTTTCAGTATTTTATTCATTTCATCTAGTTTCAGTGTTTCTCAATAATCAGCATTAGTGTGATATTTTGCTTCTACTCCTCCAGCTGCTCTCAGTCTGTCGTCACGCTGGGTTTGCAGGACAAACATTTTATTCACACCTTCAGAACAAACAGAGGCAATAAGAAAATGTCAAACCCTCACATGCTGGTGAGCGTGTGCACATCCGTCCCTCAGATTCAGTGGAGAGGCTTTGCTAACAGAAATGACAAACACAAAATATGAAGACATGAGCATGAATGAACTCCTGCCTTTCAGCAGGAACAGTGTCAGGGTCTCACCCCGACACGCTGTGGAAACGCCTCAAACCCAGGAATCATCCTGTCTGGTTTTATGTTCTGCAGACCGACAGCAGCTCTGGGTTTTAAAGAGCGATGGGACCAGTTCACAGCGCAGACGGGACAAACTGCTCCGTCTCCCTCAGTTTGTCTGTGATGCCTGAAAATGTCTTTGGACCTTTAACCCAACTTGGTACTGAATCACAGCCCCAACCTGTCAGACTCGCTGATCCGTTTCTCCCAGAACCAGAGATTCACCTCCTGCCTGTTGGCGTCGGCTCTCTGCTCAGGCTTTGACTGATCCAAGTGTTTCTTCAGATTTCATGTCGTGTCTTTGAAGCTCGATAGATTGGAAGACAGTTATTATAACCTGGATGCAGCATTAAAACACTGCAGCTTTTACAAGAGCTGACAGTAAATATGAATTCACATTTCATTGACATGAGCCTGAAAATAATGCAAGTATAGTCAGAAAATGGTTGAAAAGTAATTTTTCATGTTTTAATATTTGTAATTTGCACATCGCTATCAGCTAGTTAGCCTGTTCTGGGATCGACTGCTCATGGCTTCATACTCTCCTGTATTTTCTAGGATGTAACAGCGTCAAACCTAGATATCATCTTTAATCACGTAAATGATAAATTATTAGAATATTTCCAGTTAGAAAAAGACATTTCTTTCCTCCCTCCCCTGTTTGTGTCGCTCTTGGTGTTATGACACATCAGAGCAAAACGACGATAAATAATTTGACTAAAAACATCACAAAAATAGTAATGCATGATGGGTAAGAAACTTTATTCTGATTACTGGATTAAAAATCTTAATGAAAAATGTGTTACTGACATCACTGTTATTCCTTATCCATCTCACCACTTTAGGGATCAAACTGGTCCAATTCACATCCAGTTAGATAGAATCCAGTTTGGTTCAAATTCAGATCCGTTCAATGAATTAAAAAACATTTGTAACGAGTTGAAGGACTTTGTGTTCCTGTTGACAGTCAGAAGATCCGTCCAAGATCCAAGGAGAGATGTTCAAGAAACTGGCAGTCGGTTTTCCCAGAAAATAATCCACTCAGCCACTGTACAAGACTCCACTGCTGAAGAAAACGCTGCCAGAACTTTTCTGCAGATGTGGACCAGCTGGCGATGCGGTCCGGTCAGATGAGTCAAAGCTGAACTCTTTGGATCCTGTTGCTGCTAAATTAAAGTCATTTGCAGACAGGTGAAGTCTGCAGTGATGCATTTATCGGAACATCATCTCAGTTTTATGGCGAAACCCTTCAGGTCCAGATTGTTTTCGTTGGACCGACTGGCTGTCGCTCCGGTTCAGGTCAGGAAACTCAGATCTGAAACTTTACGGCTGTTTCTCATGTGGATGGAAGCGTCTGCTGAATTATAAAACGTAAAGCTCTGTTCTGATCTGGAGCCCCTTCCAGACGCTCTGAATGAGGCCAGGCAGCCGTTCCTCTGCCAGGCTGATTTGCCTGAGCTGCAGCGTTTATTGCACACAATAATTACAGAGTTCAGTCAGTTTTTTCATTTACCTCAACATTAAAGGCTTCGGTACTGAGCCGGTGTTGAGATGCTTGAAATCTAACAGCTTGTTGTAAAAGGACTGCAGATCCATTCCACAGTTCAGTTTACTTATTCCAGGCACACAAACCAAACTGCCTCAGAAACAAACTGTCCTGCTTCCATTCTCTGAATTTATTTGCTTCCCCCTGTAAGCGCCTCGTTTTACTCTGCTGCTGCGTTCAGGTTATTCTGTTATCCTGAACAGCTCTGTCGGTTTTCTCCTGCCTTAAATCTCTTTTCATTTTCCTCTTCTTGCCTCGTCACATTGCGTCCTCTCAGCAGGTTCCTTGTTTTTCTTCCATCAGCTGAAGTTTGCTTATTTCAGAAACATGTTAGCATTTTTCCACCACAAGTCCTGGAGAAGTGATTTACTGCTGGCCGAGCCTCGTCTGCTGGGCTGATGGTGAAATTTGACCTTCTCCACATTTTGCTTGGATTGTTTCCTCCAACTGCAGCTTTGCTTTAAGGATAGTTTCTCCTGTTTTTAGAAACGATTGTTTTGTTAAAAGGTTCAAACCAAATCAGACCAAATGAGAAAGTTCAGGAAATGCTGTCATGTGAGGCACCATGTTTAAAGTTACACAGGAATAATTTGAGTTATTTAAACTTAACTAAATATTTAGTTGAAGAAGTTGCTCTCAGTGACTTCTCAGGTTTTTGTGTCGTTTCCTTCAGTGGTTCTTGGTGCAGCGCCCCCACAGGCCAGGAGGGGAACAGGTTGGTTTGACTCAGAGCAGCTGGAGGTGGAGCAGATGTTCTGGTTCCAGTAGAACCGGGTCGATCGGACCATCTGGGGGGAAACAGATGAAAGTTCATCATCTGGAGCTGTAAAACATTTCTCCCTGCAGAGTTCCTCCCCTTCCCCACAAAACAACTGGCTCTGGTTCTCAATGATTAGATAATTATTTGAACATAATAATCTTTTAATGATTTTCAAACATTTCTTTCCCAGTTGTCTGTTTTTATCTCCAACAGCTTGTAGGAAATAAACAGTTTGTCATTCATATTTTGCAAAGTAAAAGAAAAAGTATTTTTTGAGTAGTAAAGAGAATAGAGCAGAACAAATCCTGGTTGTCAGAAACGTAAATCTTTTGTTCTGAGTCAGACTGCAGCTCCTGCTTTAGTTTATCTAAAGCTTCACAGATTGTCCCAAACTCTCGCTGATGTTTTCACCCCACATTTATGTTTGGTGCTTCAGTTCTATCCAAAGTTTGGCTGCCTGTGCTGAGCCAGGCGGATCTTCTTCTCTCAGCATGAAGCCACTAGCAGGTGTTTGTTCTCTTACTCTGTTCGCTCTCAGCTCAGACTTTAGCTGTATGACTAATTAGTTGGCAAGTCAAAAAATAGCAGAACAGAAATAAATCTTAAGTTTTTAGGGACAGAGCAGTTCAACGGGAACATAATCTGCCACCTGCTCCGTTTCTCTGTGAAGCTTTTAATAACATTTTAGCAGCAGGCTGAGGAGGAGCAGTAAAATAAATCACATGTAACAAAGTCTGCTGATCTGAACATGTTTACCCTGAAAAAGAATAAATCTGGTTCCAACAAATCCAAACTTCAGTCGTCAGAAGCTTTAAAAACACCATCCTGTCGACTTTCACAAATTATTCAAACACATTAATTTGTTTAGAAACTTCTGAATTTGAAAAAGAAAAATAATTCCTCTCTCATATAACTGTGTCATTTAGCAAATGGAAATGATTTTGATAATCCTGTGACTTAAAACAAGACGAGTTAAAATCAGTGAGATTTTTAAGCAGCTTTCACCTTCAGTTTTAGGTGTTGGATCTGATCTGTTGGGTCCAGTTTAGTGAACCGGTCGGTGTGAACACTCGATTCTGTCCCATGTTGTGTCTGTAAGAAGCTGCTGGATCCATCAGGACGTTTTCTGCTGGAAGCTGCAGAAACTCAGCCGATGTTGTTTTGGTTTTCTTTGCCAAGTGAAACTTTAACTCATCAGACGGAGAAACAGATTCTGCCTCACATCCGGCCTTTAATAAGAAACACTGTTTTATCAGCTTTTTACTGGAAATATGTAAAATCCAGTGTTGCAGCAGACAAACTAAAAACCATTTTAACAGAAACATTTGTACTTGCTGAACATTAAGTCCAGGCTGTGAGCAGTTTGTGCTGCTGTTGCTCTTTGTGCATGAATTACTGCATGAATGTGGCGAAGCACGGAGCAGGCCGCTCTGACACTTTATAAAACCCAGAGGACCTGCACCACCAGATGGTGGCGTAGTTTCTGCTCCTGTTCCCAGACTCTGGGACTTTGGCTCCCAAACTAAATGAAACTTCCAGTCCAGGTTTTCCTCCTGAGCTCAGACTGGAGGAATGGGTGAAACATGACGGATGTTCTGGATGCGTCTGTTGTTGAAGCTCAGACTCCTGCTTATGCTACTCTTATCTCTGTTGTTTTGCACCTTTTTCTCTTACAATTCTTCCTTCCACTCAACTTTCTTATGTTTACAGAGTCAGCCATATTAATCACAAGACAAAAATGGACTTTGCTGCTATGTCATCATAACTATATTTTTATAAAGTCAAATGATAAAATGTTCTATGTTGCACATTATTTGCATGATTTTTAAACTGATGACATAAAATCCAGATGAATCTGAAAAACCGATTTTCAGTGTTTTTATTTTTCATCATGAATATTTCTGTGTGACGGCGTCACAGTGAAGCTGAACTCTGGTCCTCAGACGACACATTTATGATGGAGATACAGAAAATGTTCTGATTTGAAAACTCAAGGTTACATGATTCTTGGTTTCATTTTCGCCTCCAGTTCAAATCTCAGCTCCGTCTTCATCCTTGTTTCTCTGGACGGTTATGGAAATATGAAGGCTTTTTGCTGCAGTCCTTCATGATAAATGATCTCGTTTCCATGTAGACGTTTGGTTTATTCATGATGATGAAGATGTCTCTCTGTTTCTCAGAATGTTTCTGAAAGAATTTCAACCGGAGAAAAAGACGAGCTGCTCCTGTTTGTTAACACTCCATTAGAAAACGTCATTATTTCCTCGTTTGGTGATGTGACCTGTGACCTTTGCCCCCTGCCTGCTCCCTGCTTTCCATCAAAGTTACACTTCATTAATCGCATGCTGGCTTTCTCGTTCCCCTGGTCAGAAAATGCTGACGTGTTCATTGTGCTTCTCGGAGCTCGAAGGTGAAAAACGTTGCAGCATAAAGGCTGAGAGCCCAATGTGACCACAAATATTAACCAATGCAGACGAGAATGTCTGCTACTGAGACTGAAATGCTCATCTACAAACAGCCGGGGGCTGAAGCAGCAGAGCAGGAACAGGAGGAATTTACTGACAGCTGCTAATGAGCAAAAACCTCCTCCTGATGCGCAGGAAGAAACGTTTACCTCAAGGTCCGGTCCGTCTGTCTTAAAGTCCGGTCCGTCTGTCTTAAAGTCCGGTCCGTTTCCTGAAGGTCCGGTCCGTTTCCTGAAGGTCCGGTCCGTTTACTGAATATCCGGTCCGTCTGTCTTAAAGTCCGGTCCGTCTGTCTTAAAGTCCGGTCCGTCTGTCTTAAAGTCCGGTCCGTTTCCTGAAGGTCCGGTCCGTTTGTCTTAAAGTCCGGTCCGTTTCCTGAAGGTCCGGTCCGTTTGTCTTAAAGTCCGGTCCGTTTACTGAATATCCGGTCCGTCTGTCTTAAAGTCCGGTCCGTCTGTCTTAAAGTCCGGTCCGTTTCCTGAAGGTCCGGTCCGTTTGTCTTAAAAGTCCGGTCCGTTTCCTGAAGGTCCGGTCCGTTTGTCTTAAAGTCCGGTCCGTTTACTGAATATCCGGTCCGTCTGTCTTAAAGTCCGGTCCGTCTGTCTTAAAGTCCGGTCCGTTTACTGAATATCCGGTCCGTTTGTCTTAAAGTCCGGTCCGTTTCCTGAAGGTCCGGTCCGTTTCCTGAAGGTCCGGTCCGTTTGTCTTAAAGTCCGGTCCGTTTACTGAATATCCGGTCCGTCTGTCTTAAAGTCCGGTCCGTTTCCTGAAGGTCCGGTCCGTTTGTCTTAAAGTCCGGTCCGTTTACTGAATATCCGGTCCGTCTGTCTTAAAGTCCGGTCCGTCTGTCTTAAAGTCCGGTCCGTTTACTGAATATCCGGTCCGTTTGTCTTAAAGTCCGGTCCGTTTCCTGAAGGTCCGGTCCGTTTCCTGAAGGTCCGGTCCGTCTGTCTTAAAAGTCCGGTCCGTTTACTGAATATCCGATCCGTCTGTCTTAAAGTCCGGTCCGTTTCCTGAAGGTCCGGTCCGTTTGTCTTAAAGTCCGGTCTGTTTCCTGAAGGTCCGGTCCGTCTGGGACGTTGTGAACGTGATTCTTGAGAATAGGGACAAAATGGGTTTTAATTTTCCCATATTTTTTTTTTATTATTTCTCAACCTTATGTATGCAAATATGACAAATAATGTTTAGAAAATATGAAGATGCTAAGGTACAGGCTCCCAGTTGCGAATTTTAAAAAAAAAATTACATTTTTAATCGACCTGACCCAAAACTTTGTCATCACCATCTGACAAAAATAAATCTAAAATGATTTTTAAAATACCCCATTAGTGATATTTTTACTCAATTTACAGACAAATGCTTCTCAAGAAATAAAATAAATATTATTTAAAACAAAAAACAAGAAAAAGTCCATCTGATGGAGTTGACAGTGCATGACGGAGTTGACACAGAACTGAAGGTGGTGACAAACTAGTGAGTAAAATGAAAAACTTGGTACATGTGAAGTAATGCAATTCATGTAAAATACATTAAAATGAATTAGTTGCACAATTAAGTGAGATTTGACAACAATTTCACTGAAAGAGTCAGAAAAACTCTGACGGAGTTGACATCTGACGGAGTTGACGAAATGCCAAACTACCTCAATTTATATGATGTTATTCTGAAGGAGGCCATATTGTAGCTCATCAGGTCCATGAAATCTTTACATTATACCAAAATTAAGCTTTTATTTCACAAAATTTCATCAAAGTTTTGTAAATTGTCAGTTATGGAGTTGACACATCATGGTTGTGACAAACAACTTAGGAATAAAACAGAAGAAAAAACTAAAGAATAACTTAAGCTAACCGGAGCTAACTAGCCCTCCTAGCAAAGGAAGAGAAAAGACAACGTCATGGGGTCCTCAGAAGTTCTGGTGCCCCCCAATAATGCCTGATTTTTTTTACATTCTTTTCATTTCTGACGGTGTTGATAAAAACTAAGGACAAATTTCAACGGAGTTGGAAAATATCTAAAAATTATTTTTAATTCAATTTATCGATACTTTTATAATTATTTATATGACTACTTATACTTAATTGTCATAACATATAATTTTAGTATTTCTTTAATTGTTTTAAACTATAAGAATGTATTGAGTTCTGCTCCTGGACAAGGGCTTTTACAGGCATCATCCACCGACTACAATGTTTAAAATAAAAAAATATTCAGCAAAAAAAAAGAAAAATATACATTGTTGTGCTCACATGACCCAGGTTAGTTTAGTTAGATATTTGAAAAAAAATATATTTTGTGTATATTTTATTCAAATTTCATGCTTTATCCATAGGACCTGTTTTGTCCCTATTCTCAAGAATCACTGACTTTGATGTGAACCAAAACGTGACCTCCGGTTCGTCTACTAACTTCGGTTTTATCTGTGGATTTCAGATGCTGACGGCTGAAATGATCTTTTCCTTGCAGTGAAACTCGTCCCCAGCGCTCATCATGAAAACTTTACAGCCATTTCTCTCTTCATAAGGATGTCAGGACTTTTCATTCTGACTGAATAAATGATCCATTTTGAGCAAACGACAAATACACCAGATCATTATTTCTAAGCTGCTTTTATTGCTGCAAAGTCTCTGTGTACTAAAGTTTCTAAATCCCCAATTGTGAAAGAAATTGAGAAATGCAGTGAGGCAGGAGGATGAAGAAAAGGATGTAATGGGAGGAGAAATGAGGGAGAATGTGTGGAGGGATATTCTGCCATAAAGCTTCTTACTATGAAGCATTTACGGCTTAAGAAAGGCACTGGAAGGTCGGAGAGAAGCTGTCGGCGTGGAGAGGAAGGACGCTCCTCCTGCTCAATGAGACTGGAGCTCTTACCAAGTTAAACAAGGAGCATTGTGGGAAGGTGTTGTGTTTCCGCTCTAATCTTCTCGCATGCGACTCAGGTTCCTGTTTCCACATTCACAGAATGTCTGCTAGCATCATCAGCGACACGGCAGCAGGGGCATTCTGGGAATTGGGTTTGGTTCCGACTCTCTGAGGGTGAAACATTTTACTTTACACACAAATTAAACCAAAGACACTTCACTGAAAATCAGTAACTATTAGAAAACATAACCTTTAATATGCTCAGAAGTCCGTTCTTGTCCGCCATCATTTCTGTCAACTTAGTTTGCTTCATGAGATCTGGGCTGATAATTAAAGTCAGGGCGGCCATTTGCAATCGGCTGTCAGAAGTGTTTCATGTCAAACCGTTTGCAAAGATTTAATTGCACACTGAATCAATTTTCTGTGCTGAAGTTAAATGATAGTGACTTCCCCCGGACCGGGCCGGACCGGGCCCAACGGCGCCTGCTAACAGAACCATCTGGACCAACATGACAGACGCATATGAGCTGCAGACTGTGAGAGTCAGGATGAACTGATTTAAATTCTCCCTGATAGATTTATTCTGTTGTTGCCTTTTATTGCACTGAAATGATTCAAATTAGAAAATAAATGTTAATATCAGCCAAAAATAAACAGAGAAATTATAAAAAGCTGTTTTCTTTAAGAAGGGAAAAACGTTACATGATCCACCGTCCACCGAAAACAAGACAGTCTTTATGTTTCTGTGGAGGAAACCAGAGTCCAGTTCAGCTGAATGAACCGGGTTCTGGTTCCCTCTGTTCATTTCAGAGATCATTTGAAGACACAGAAGGTTCCTCCTTTGAGGTTTTGTTGAATTGAGGACCAGTTGCCTGCGTCCGGCATCGACTCCTCCATGAAGACGAGCGTCTTCCTGCAGCAGCTCAGATTACTGGACCTCCAGCATCAGAATAAAGACCAATCAGGATCAAACTGTGTTAACGGAGTCAGAGTTCTGCCACAAAGCTCGATGGTAAAAGGTTTAGTTGTTTTGTGTCTGTCTGCTCAGATTCTGCTGTTCCTGCTGAATGATTGTTCCTCTCCACTGTTGCCATGTGCTTCCTCTGTTTGAGGGATATAAACTAAAAAAGCCAAATAACAGATGAAAACCTTTAGTTTTAACCGTTTTATTTTACACAACATAACAACACGGTACATGTTGTCTTTTTCTGTACAGAAGCTTTCTGGGAGCTGGTGACCAACACAGGCTGAAGTAAACCAATGTCAGTGAAAAGCTCACAAGATATTCACGTTTTCTTTTTCTTCTCATGTTTAAAAATAACAATTTCATAAGTGGTCCATTAAAATGTTCGTCTGTTTGTTACTTCTTGTCTTTATATGTCAAGAAAATGTCAGAACTCCCCATTAGGTAAGAAAGGCTATGTGTGAAATCCGTCTCTTCCTTAGTGGTGTCCGGTTCCTCCGGAGCTGAAGTCATAAATCCAGATCCAGTTACTGCCAGGGAGGGTCTGCTAGTGCAAAAGAAGGCACCGACTGCTGTTCTCTTGCCACAAAATGGGTGCATACTGTATGCAAGTGTGCAACTGTTAAAATGATGTGCTTTTCTTCTTGCTGCAGGGTTCTTCATCTTCTTTCCCTTTATTAATTTCCCTTTTGTGGTGCTTTCAGATAAGGTGAGTGTGAATTCAGAAATGACGTGGCAAGCTCATTGTCTTGTTTTTGTTCTTTTGTGCTATAAAGTGGATCCAGTAAGACAATTCCAACGCTACGAGACAAGGCATGTTATCCATTTACCAAAGGATAATGTCAAGGTGGAGAACAAAACCGTAAACAGAATACGAGAAACAAGATGAAAAGAAAGAGGTAAAAAACTTTCATCCGGAAAACATGTTCAATCAAATCAAACACATAAAAACACAATTCAAACGTGAAAACAAACTGAGAACTGATTCAGAGGCTGACCGGCTCTTCATGTGGAAAAACAAACCCAGACGCACCGCAGACACACAAACAGCTCAACAACACGAGGGAACCAGAGTTCCTGTGACGGTTCAGTTCAAACTGTGCTTTCTAAGAACCAGTCCGACTTGCAGCGCCCTCTCTCCGAGTCGCCGTCCTCCTCTTTAGACGGCAGCATCCCGCTCATGGACTGGCTCCGTTTGTTCCGCATCACGCGGCCCAGCTTGGCCCCTCCGGGCCTCTGATGGGGCGACTGAGTTTTTGCGCCTTCTTCGCTGAGCGAGTACCTCCTCCTCGCCCTGCTCCGGCCTCCCTCCTCCGTGGGGAGAGTCTGGTATTTAGCAGAGGAGGAGACGGCGCGAGGAGCCCGGCGCAGGACAGGCGTTTCTCTGAACCGCATGGAAGGAACCGGGCTGGGGGCCAACAGGGGCCCGGAGAACGGCGAGGGGACGAAGGGAGGCGGCGGGGTTTTGTTGAGACTGGTGGAGTTGTTGCGGTTGGTGTTGAGGTTCTCCAGCGGGGCGGAGGACGGGGTAGAAGAGGGCAGAGGGCGAGGAGAGGAGGGCGGCGGGCGGCTCTCGGGCTGAACGGGAGCCGGCTTCCTCTTGGACTTGTGCAGGGACCCGGAGGGGGCGGTGGGCGACCCGACGCCAGTCAGAGGTCTCTGCTCAGCCACTTTGTCCCGGTCTTCACCGCCGGCCGTGGGGCTCCGCGCCGCCCAGCTCGGGCTCAGGACAGACGTGGCTGTGGAGCAGTCAGACGACTGAGTGAGCGCGTCCTTCTCCCCGGGTCCCACCGCCACCACCGCGCCGCTCTTTTTCTTTAAGCCTGCAGACAAATCATCCAACCCAACTGATCCGTGTTTAGAGGAGCTGGGAGTGACGGCGCAGCCATGTGACTGCTGCCCGTTGGTCTGCGAGTGGACGTTGGTCATCGACATGGAAACGCCTTTGCCACCTTCACCAGGGTTACAAACCTGAGGAGTAAAATGGAAGGAAAAAAGGTTTTAGCCTCTGGAAGAGCTTTAGTGACACTTTTATTAAATTAAGGTCAGTTAAAACAATCTGCACGTTATATTTCATCATAATATTTTACACTCCAACATCGGGATTAATCTGTTGTCAAAATGCAACCAAAGCAGCTGCAGCCACAGAGCCTTTCTGGATAAAATGATTCATGTAGTGGATTTTATTTTCATCTAGGACTGAAAGCATTAATGGGATTAATCCTGATGAATCAATCTATTAATCATTTATTGCAGAAGAAAGATTAAAATGACCATTTGCTGAAAGAACAACACAAATCTGTACAAAAATATGTAGATTCTACATTTCAAATAAAAAACCCTTTTTGTCTGTAAATATGTTCTACCAGGACATTTAGTCTCTGGTTAAAAACAACACAAGTAAACAAATAAACAGCTTTTATTTGTGTTAAGAGAGAAATTAAAATAAAATTGATTTCTTCTTGAAAACTTTTAAAAACCATTCTGCCGACAGATGAGATGAAAAGCTGCGGTGCACCTCGTTCCATCTGCACTAAAAGTGCATTTCAGAAACAGCCTCTGGGCAACAGTAAAGCACGGTGGTGGCAGTGTGGTGATCTGGGCCTGGGAGACCTGCTGTGATAAATGGAACCATGAGTTCTGCTGTCGACCCAACCGGGCCTCAACAGCAGGAAAATGATGAAAACACACCAGCAGGTTCCCCTCAGGATGGCTAAAGAAAACCATGACTTAAGATTGGCCTAGTCAAAGTCGATGCTGTGGCATGACTTAAAAAGGCCATTGTTGTTTAAAAACTTCATTGTGGCTGAAGTAGAAAGATTCTGCAAAGATAAGTGGGTCATCATTCCTCCACAGCTGGAAAAGATTCACAAACTGATTGTTGCCAGTTTTTATTTTTGTGGATTAATCATCTTTTACACCAATACATGCACATTTATTCATCTTCATCTCTGCTCATGTGAGACAAGTCTTCCTGTCCTCACCCACCTTGTAGCGAATCATCAGGATGATGATGAAGACGAGCACCGAGGCGACGATTATCCCTCCGATGATGATGATCATCGTCCCACCGAGGAACTGGGACTGCATGAAGTGGCAGCGCATGTACTCCGACTCGGTGGTGAACTGCACGCAGCCCACCACGCGCGTTGCCGTTAGCGACGTGATGACGTCATCGTAGATGGCCAGCACACACAGGTCGTACTGAGTCCCCGCGGCCAGGTTGTTGACCAGGAAGTTCTCGCTTGACGGAGGAATCATTCTGGAGCAGAGGGAGAGGAAACGTTCATTTCAACATAAATGTTTCTGTGATTAATAAAATCACAGTGAATCCACTACATCAGTCATTTTCACCGGGTTTTAGTGCTTTGAGTGGCTTCGTCACCAAGAACCGCTTTGATGCCGACCTGCCTCATATTATCGATACATTCAGCACAAAATAAGAGAATCGACCAAGATTCATTAATCATACAAGTTAAAATGTAATGCAGGAAGTTGAGGCTCCAGTGTTTGGACTCCATTAATTGCCTTTTAATTAAACCTTTTTTCAACCCAATTCAAAAACCAATTTTGATAATTAATTGATTAAACACACATATGAGGTCAACAAGACATTTATTGTTTAATCTGTTATTTAGGCTTATTTTATTTTATAATCCAACTAAATGAATTTGTCACTTTTGAAATTTAATTTCACTTTATAATTATTCTCATCTCATCAAGCCCATTTATTTTATTCACACTGCATTTCGTTTTCAGTCAATATATGAAATACATTGTGGCAAAAAGCACTACTAGCAAAATACTTTAAAAAATGTATTCTTGCAAAAATATGAAGTTTATCTTGATCATTTAAAAAATGTAAATTTTAATTATTTGCACATGTAGGGAAACACAGAGCTGACTGAGGTTTTCTCCTGACTGCAGTTTTCACTCTGAACTGCCTGTCAGCTTTCTGGAACGTCCTCATTAAATTGCTAATCAAATTTCTGATTAAATGCAGCAGGGCGGCTGGTTGGCGGCTGGTTGGCGGCTGGCCCGGGCCGGGCCGGGCCGGGCCGGGCGGCCTCCACTCCTCTCCGGCCGCCCGGCCCGGTTAAAGCTTCTGGTTTACAGCTGAGCTCAGTGAAGGTTAGGAGACATGTTGGGGTTTAATGGTCAGTATTAAGAGCTCCAGGATAAATGTAGCAGTAGGTCACCGTGCCCTTAGCTGAACAGCATAATCCTGTAAGGTGTGTGTGTGTGTGTGTGTTGGTGCAACCCCATGAATGCTAATAGGAGCATCTAAATGTTAGATGACTGCTGTCTTCCTGCTCGATGTTTTAATCACCATAACGAGGAACCTGAGCTAAACACGGATTTAACTCGACACACTTAAAGTGACATTGAAGCCTGCAGGTTAATGGCAGGAGCCAATGTCACTAAATCCTACGAGCTCACACACAAGTGGCCACATTTATATACAACACAGACAGAGATTAATCTGCCTAATATTGCTGTGGCTGCGGGCTTCATTTGGCTGTAATAATGAGAGCGCTTCTGTCACATTAGTCAGCATTAAGTAATGGGAAACATTTTTCTCTCTGGTTTTTACCTCTGTAAGGCCAGCTCTCTGGGCTCAGTGTTTACCGACTCATTAAAACTTTAAATCCCTGAATATGCATTAAAACATGTACCAACAAAACAGTGAATATTATGTTGGTGGATATATTTACTTTATCAGGCACTGAGAAGAACCTGCAGGGAAACAGAAGATGTGAAACGAGGAGCTGCAGTTTCATGATGTAAAATCAAAACCAAACCTTTGGTTTGTGTTGTTTTCCTAACAGTTCATTTATTTTTGCTTCAACCGTTTTCAGCTTCATGTTCATGGAAAATCCCACGAACTGGACAGAACTGGTCCGGCTCTCAGCTGGGTTTTCCAGAAAACATTTAGGGATGGGATTTAATCCAGGTTTGTGAATTATGGCTCTTTGCCCAGGGCTCCACTGAGTCAGGGACCAACACAAGCTGGAAGAAAACAAAAAGCACTTTTCTATTTTATGACACATTTTGTAAGAACTTGTGTTTTTACACCAGAGCTGGTAAAGTAGAAGTTAATATCTGATTCAAGTAAATTACAGGAACGTGTTACTGTCTCTTTAAGACTCTGGACTGAATTTGATAATCTACATGTCAAAAGTGGAGTCTGAGTGAAACCTCAACCTTTGACCTCAGCCTGGTTCTCCAGATGTTCCCGTCCTGAATGCTGGACCAGCTTTTGGAGAAGAAGGTTGAAGGTTTTGTAGTTTTATTGTGATAAAACTCAGAATCAGAATCAGCCGTGGCCCTCAGTTCTTCTGTTACTCTGACCATCTGCTGACCCGAACTGGTCCTGACTCATCATCAGCCCTGTTGGCACATTTCACAATGTCTGTCATAAACTTTTCTGTTTGGAGTAATAATTCAGTCTTTGGCAGTTTCATTGCAAAATGAAATGTTGGGAAATTCAGAGAGAGAAAACATTCAGATTTTTGCACCAATCCGCATTTTAATCTCAGGCTCCAATTATCCCTCATTCTTGACTGCTGATTGTTTAAATCACTGTTTGTGAAACTTATGCAGAAACGTCATTTTCTCCAAAATGAAAATAAGATTAATATTTAAATGTTTTACCTTCTCAGCAGCACAAGAACCGCCAGCCAAGAGTTATGAGCTGGAGTTTCCATGTTACCCAGAATAAAACTCTGATTTCCAACTGCAGGTGAATGCATCATGTAACAGAACCCAGTTAATTAACATGTTGGGCTGGATTTAAAAAAGATAAATGAAAAGTAAAATGAGATTATTCTTAACATCTATTTGACAGGAATGGATCCTCAAAACCTGGTTCAGTTCAGCTGCTAAAGTATCAGAACTTTGTAAAGTGAAGACTTAAGATATTGTAGCAGAAAAATAATACATGAAATGTATTTATTGTAGCAGTTAGCTGATGGTTATGGTGGCAGGAACAGGAACACGCAGATTAAAACCAACAGGAAGTGTTTCTGGGATCAGGAGGAAACCTCCACAGGCCGACGGAGACCAGGGGCACCTTCTACAGGAAACACCTGTTACAGCTGCAACACATAAAAATGACTAACTGTTTCCCTGCCTGGTGCATGGGAGTGTTTCTACAACCAACCACAGTCGTCATGGAAACCAGATGTTAAAGCTCGTTTTACCGAATGCCAAACAGCTCAGCGAACACAGCAGCATGTTGCTTCATGACAAAGGAGCTCCAGCCTGAAGGGTCACTGAGGTTGCTATGGTTACGGATCCCGAAGGCGGAGCTGGAAGTCTAATTATGCGTAACGCTTCCTGGTTTGCTTGGCCTGTTTTTCCAACGTATTCACATGAATGAAAGCCATTCCTCCAAGAAACCATTAGCTGCATGAGTCTGGCTGTCACACAGGCCAGATGAGACGCTGTCCAGTCTGACCAGTCTGACCAGTAAAGCCGTTTGTAAGGCCGTCAGCGTCAGTGTGTGACCTGAGCATCATCACAGGAAACCCACAATAAATCTGCTTCTCTGCTTGATGAACTCAGAATAGTTCATGTCAAAACATTTCATTTCCTTTGTGTGAGATTCTTTTTCTTTCTTTCTTTCTTTCCTTCTTTCTTTCTTTCTTTCTTTCTTTCTTTCTTTCTTTCTTTCTTTCTTTCTTTCTTTCTTTCTTTCTTTCTTTCTTTCTTTCTTTCTTTCTTTCTTTCTTTCTTTCTTTCTTTCTTTCTGTCTGTCTGTCTGTCTGTCTGTCTTTCTTTCTTTCTTTCTTTCTTTCTTTCTTTCTTTCTTTCTTTCTTTCTTTCTTTCTTTCTTTCTTTCTTTCTTTCTTTCTGTCTGTCTTTCTTTCTTTCTTTCTTTCTTTCTTTCTTTCTTTCTTTCTTTCTTTCTTTCTTTCTTTCTTTCTTTCTTTCTTTCTTTCTTTCTTTCTTTGCCGTCTTGTTGATGGTGTGAGCCTGGAGCTTTGTGATCTCATCCAAACTGACTCATTCATTGTTCCTAATTTCTTTGTCTGGGTCGGATCTTGCTGCCAGTATTTCGAACCCTACAGTGGGCAGATGATTGCCTTGGCCGACACTATTACACTAATCTATCTGCTGTGCTCTGCCAAGCCCTCAGCCCAGAGCAGCCGCGGTGTGTGTGTGTGTGTGAGACACAACAGAGACGATGCCTGCCTGCATGTTGAGGTAAGCACAACCAGTTCTGCCTTTCCATCTGAAGCATCTGGATGTCGTTTAGAGCGACCAGCAGCTGTCATGGCCGCCGCGTCCGCCAACAGGCTGGTCGGTGTTCTACCAGCGTTCATCACTGATGCAGCGCCACACGGTGATGAACTCAACCCTTCACTCATCCCTGGATGCCAGGCTTGCCTTCCAGCAGTAATCAACTCCAGATCCTCTCTGCAGAGCCAGACTCAGCTTTTTGTCTCAAGACAAATGAACGGCTCATTCAGTGAACACAATACAGGGTTGTTCTATTTGGGGCCATTTCACTTGATTAAACATTGTGCGAAGCCTGAAGGCCACAAACACATTACTCCAGGAAAGGAATAAAAAAAGCATTGAAGTCGGCGACTTGACAAAAAACCAACGTTTTCTGGTTGAACTGCAGCCGCGTGATAAGAAGTCAGAGGTTCTAATAACTGAGCTGCTCTCTCACCCTCAGCAGCCGGAGAGCTGGGAGGAAACTCAGGCAGTTCAGAGATTCAGAGAAGATATTTCACTGGCTTCAGGGAGGCTGAAATGGATCCATATATATACACATTTTGAGTAATATTTCTGTTCTCTTCCTTTCTCGGCTGTGTCCACACACCTCTATGCGTCCGAGGAGAAAACTGATATTTTATTTGCCTAATTTCAGGTAAATAAAATGATTTCTTGTAAAATCCACAGGAAGTTGCATTAGCAGAATAAGACCACAAACTACCAGCTTTTGTCTAATTTTCTGATTGCAGCAGTTCCATGTTAGCATTACTGCTTATTCTCTACTTTTATGAACCGAGATAAAAAATGCAAAACATTCCCCAGCATCCCTCTACTGGAGGAGAAACCAAAATGTGGGTCACAGATTTCTGAAAGTAGGTTGTCCAATTATTGGTGGAAAACTATTCAGTGCTTCTGGCGAGTGTCTCTGCTGCGGAGCGAACTCATCTAAATTAAACAGCCTCAAACATGAAGAAGCTTCCACAGATAAATAACTTTAACAATCTGCTATTGGTTTTAAAAACTTGGCTTTGCGCTGAACCTCTTAGAGATGCTAACTTTACCTTCTCACTGCCTTTCTAGTTTTACTGCAGTAATCCCATAAATCATTTCACTCAGCAGCGTCTGAATCTAATTTTCTTCTCTTTAATCTTTCTAAACATGTAAGTAATTAAACAATTACACACGACATTCAAGCTAGCAGCAAATCCAATCAGCCTGGTTGGGAATAACTGATTTCTAAGCACAAAGTGAGGAGGATTAATGTTTCCCCGTTGCTGCTGACCTCATAGTTAATGTTTGCTAACGCAGCAGCCAGCGCAGCAGCTAACGCAGCAGCCAGCGCAGCGCTACGCTAACCCCACCCGGCTGGCTGGGCCTGTTCAGCCCGTCACTTTCAGGCAGAAAACTGTTTCTGTGTCTATTTAGTATATTAATATCTACTTCACGACACAGGAGGAAGTTTGATTTTTAATGTCTAGACAATTATAATATTATTTATGTCAAACATAATTATGAAAATAAAAATCTTTGAATTTTAAACCCTAGAATTTAACTTTTTACTGTGACGGTTTATGTCCAGCCAATGCAAACAGATTTTAAATGAACTTTTTAATAGTGAAGGTCTGATGTAAAGCAGGTGGATGATTATGGTTAATATGAATTCAGAAAAAGCAGCAGAGAACTTTTAATGTTTGATGGTTTTAGTGTCTACTGGCCTCATAATGCAGCAGATGTCAGATATCAGGCGGTGTTTCTGCTGCAGGCCTCCAGCTGCCCAGCGCAGCACCGTTTCTGAAGCTAACTCATCTCTGAAAACTCTCACACCTTTATTGCATCTACATTTTCTAACTGCTGCACATTCGTCTTCTGCTGGAAATGATTCTGAAAACCATATAACAAAATATATTTCCTGTCTACTGATACATTGACATGTTTTATCAAACTCTAATGAGGCGTATGAATCTTTTTGTTCTCTCCATTCCTTTGTTCAGAGGCACCTCAGCCACGTTTGGCTCCATCTAAAACCTGACTAGCAGTAAAAATAATGCTGATTTGCTGGGTTTTCTGCATGTTTATTGTCCTATAAAATCAGAATTGGACCTGATTTTTCATGCTCTGAGCACAGCTGAGCTGAGCGTCGTTCCCGGGAGCGCTGCAGGATCAGCTACATCCTGCTAGCTACAGGAAGGGAACGAAGGCCCTTTTCTTAAAGCTTGGCGCCATTCCTCAGGCCCCTGTTGAGCAGCATTATTTAAAAAATGGTCACACAATTCGCCTGATGTGTAACTTTATTTTCTGACTTAGCAAATGGCAGCCGGCCCCTGTGGCTTGATGGAGCTGCTGGAGCAGAAAACAGCCGCTAGAGGAAGATTTTAGGAAAAAAAGAGTCAAAAACAATCAGAGCAGAGTGAAGGAGGAAGGATCAGTTCTGTCTGGATGTATTTGCTTGTTCTGATTGTGGACCAGGGAGGCATTTGATCCTTTTTGTGTTTCTGCTCCTGGCTGAAACGGCTTCGTTTGTGATGTGCTGCTGACAGGCCATGAAGCTGATCCATTATTCAGACGAAGCCTTTAACTTCCCGTCTGATTAACCCGTCTGTCACCTGAATGTAAAAACGGCTGTGAAACTTCTGGCTCAGCTTCTCTGATGATGAGTAAAAGCTTCCAGCCTGTAAAGCTGGAAATGAGCTGGAAGGAGCTGAAGCTGTTAAAATCAGGTTGAGATGGAAACAGCCGTACGCCATCTCCAGGTTTTCTCTTTGATTGGTGCTGTTTAGGTCAACACTCCTTGTTAGTCTGTGCTGGAAAGACGGACGTGTCCTGGCCTGTTAACTGGAGCTTCTGTGTAGATTGGCTCTTTTTAAATGGAAGTTTAATGAGGCAAAGTTCTGCGTTTTACTTTTGTATCGACCTGCTTGCTGCTCTGTGTGACCGACTGGGCAGCCGCCCAGCTCTGGGCTGAACACAATCCTTCAGCAGGAAGACGAGTGTTAGAACAGCGGCGCTGTATCGGTACCCTCCCATGTGTCTGAGCCAGCCCCGCGTCCCGGTGAGCCGCTGTTCTGCAGCCGACCTCTGACCCTGCCGAGGAGGGAGGCTGCTCAGGTTTCACTGCAAAGCCAGCAACACAACCAGCACAGCTCACAGGTCTGCAGGAGCAGGACATGACGGATTCTCACGAGGCTTTGAGCAAATGTATTGAATTCATAGTTGGAAACATGTTGAACTCCTCCCACTCAGCAGAATAATGCTGAGTACGGAGAGGACGGCAATGTGTGGCAGATCAATAAACTCTCACTGAACCTGAAGAATAAGTGCCTTGTTGGCAACAACAGGGCCAGATTTCCCCCGTCTATTAGGCTCCTTCCCTCCATGTTCCAGCACTTTACCTCACTGTCGTCCTGCTTATATTCCAATTTACTGTTTTTCTCTCTGCTCCAGTTTTCCTGCTCTCTGTTTGTGTAGTGATCAATAAGATGCTTCTTTGTGCTGACAGAGGTGTGGAAAGGCAATCAATCTGCTATCTAAAGACAAGAGAAATGCAAAATACACACAAATGACTTCTTATTGAGGAAAAAGACGAGAAAGCAGCAGAGAGACGGAGCAGTGAGGGATTAATGCAGAGGAGAGAAATGCAGACGTTTGTCTGCACCATGTGCAGCAGCTGGGAGGCATTATGGAAATATCACAGAGATATAGACAGATTATAGAGATATTATAGAAATATACCAATACTTCAATGAAAACTTAGGTTTTAGTCATTAACTGCTTATTGATAACATCAGTAAATTAGCTGTTAGCAATCCTGCTGATTTTTGCCTGATTAAATGGTAAAAAGTCACAATCTGACTGACCTCCACCAAGTCATTCACAGATTAGTAAATATGTAATCAACTAAAATGATATTTATAAATGAACTAATAACATGTTGAAAATATGACTTTCATATTAACCATGTTTTTCTGCTAAATAAGTGAAATTATTGCTGTTAATAATTTTTGACTAATTTTACCCCATAAATTCCATAAACATTCATTCACAAGTTTTCATCAAAATAATTCAGGAAAGACATGAAAGCATTAGTTATGTTCATTAACCAAAGCAAAAATCCAAAACATTTGCTGAAAATTTTGAGGTTTGAGACATCAGAGAGAGGAAGAGGAGGAAGAGGAGGAAGAGGAGGAAGAGGAGGAAGCTCTCCTAATGAAAGAGACAGAGGATGAATCCCACTGGCTCCAGCGTCTCCATGGAGGGTTTGGGAGCTGATGAATTATGAACACAGATTAAAAATAAGGTAACAGCTGTGGATTCGTCTCTAAATGTTTTGTGCTTGTTCAGGTTCTGCTGTCTGCGGTTTGGATCTCTCTCATTACAGACAGTCCAACACTTTGCTCCTTCTCATGATGATGTGAACTGAGAAGTCGTGTTGCTTCAGCCTTGAGATGGGAAGCAGATCATTTCTGGCGCTTTTCCCTGCAGAGGCTCTTTGTGTTTGTTAATCTCCCCATTTCACCTGAGCAAATATTTAGCTGCAGCAATCATTTCCCCTGCAGACGGATTTGGTCTGCGTGACTCTGAGCGTATGGAAAGTGTCGACCGTCCAGCTGGAGACCAAAGGTAAAATCAGAATTTCATAATATGCCTGTCGCGATAAACAATAAATCAATTAATTACATGACAAATGAAAATGATCGACTTTATCGTTTCTTCCTGCCTTTTTCTCTTCATATTGATGACTTTGATATGATTTCCCGTCATCATTGTCTTTTGTTTTAATAACTTTATATTTGAATATGCTGTTTTAAAATGGTTCAACCTTTATATCTGTCCACATAAACAAACCGCCTGGCGCCACTACCAGCTTGTTTCTGATTGGTTGACAGGTTTTAGCTGTGCCCTACACTGCCCCCTATGGGTTTGGCTCATTTCTGCAGTTGTACGTGTTCATGTGGATGAAAACTTTCTGATATTTGTTTTTATAAATACCGGACGATGTGTGAGGTTCTGATGTCACTTCCTGGGTTTCTGTGTTTATTAGAAGGCGATTTGTTTCAGCGGATCATTCCTTTCTGTAACGATGTTCCAGGATAATCTGATCCAGAGCCTCAGACTGGTTCTGTTTCCAGTGAAGCTTCTCGCCGTCGTCTCACCTGTAAACCAGCGAGTCATCCTGGCTGCCGTTGTACTGGATCTGGAACATCCTGATGCCGGGAATGTTCCTCTGGAAGTTGAACTTGATGAGCGCGGTGGACGACCTGGCCTCGGCCGTCACCACCCGCTTGTCCACGCCGCCCTTCACGTCGCCCGTCACGTTGCTGCCGTTGGCGCCGCCTCGGGTCGACGTGGAAATGTCTGACGAACCCGGATCGGGTTCTTGGATGTTGTTGGTGTTGTTGGAGACGTGAGGCAGTTTGATTATGACCAGCTCCACGGTCTGGTGGGCTTCGCCGGCCGGGTTGGACGAGATGCAGGTGAAGGAGCCCGTGTCTTTCACAGTGCTGATGAGGATGTCCAGAGTCCCGTTGCTGTAAACCAAGGTTCTGGAGGAGTTGGACACCAGTTTGCCTTCAGGAGAGATCCAGTGAATGGCTGGTTCTGGATCGCCTCTTGCCTTACACCTTTAGTGATACAGAACCAGATATTGGGCTCATTAGAGAGGAAGCAGAATGAGGCTGAGGCAGATCAAACATGAGCAATAAAAGTAAAACGGTCGGATGAATCGATTCCCTCTGGGACTGAACATCAAGAACACGTTTTCTCCAAAACAGGAAAAGTCTTTAAATAATACTCCATAAATCATTTCTAGTTGCATGAAGATAATTTAGTAAATATTTCCCTTCAATTAGAAAGTGAAAATTGTAAATAGACCAGTTTTAAAGAAACCAAATCTGGAATCCGTTCAGGCTACAATCCAGGTTTTGGATAAAGTTTCTGACGTGCTGGTCAGCAGCTCTTCTCGGCTCCAGAGCTCGTACCTGAGAGAGACTCTCTGTCCTTCCAGGACTCTCATCTCATGGGAGAATCTGGTGATGAGCGGCGGCTCACAGAGGAACTCCTCCTCAGAGATGGACCAGAAGTATCGGCCAGCCAGGTGCTCAGGTGTGGCGCAGGTCTCCAGGTCGTCCTCCCTCTTCAGCCTCCTCAGCCAGAGTAACTCACAGTTACAGTGGAGAGGATTTCCTCCAAACGACAGCGCGAACGACGAGGGAGTCATCTCCCCTGATGTGGCTAGGACCTGGAGGATCAATGGCCAGAAACATTTAAATGTCAGAAAACAAAACCGAAGAAACTGGAGACGAGCAACATTTGTTCAGTGTTCAGCCTCTTCTGCTCCTGAACAGCTTAAACACAGATCCTGTTTTAGAAAGAAACTCAAAGTTCTGCTGCCACACTGGCTTCTGGCTGCTGCTGAGCTTTGGGCTTTGTACCTGCGCCCGCTGAAACAGGGGGTCTGGTGGCAGCTTCTGGAGTTTGTTGGAGGTGACGTCCAGGCGGTTGAGTTTCTGCAGAAGGGAAAAGGTTCCTTCTGGAATGTAATCCAGCATGTTGTGGTCTAAGCTCAGTGTGTGGAGGCTCGTCATTCTCTGCATAAGGAAGAGAAAAATACATATTTTAAAATTTCCTTTGCTTTCACTAGAGATGTTTCATTGTTGCCAAGCATGACAAGGTTATGGATGGAGGGAGGTGGAGAAATGAAACCACATTTTTATATGTTATCCCCACTTCTCATAGTCAAAGTGCCATCTCTTTTAAATAGAATACGAAGGGTTAAAAAGGAGTGTTTGATTTATCCATAATTGACTTTAATCTTTTAGCCTGAATGTGCGGCGCGACCTGAATGGCCTCCCATGGAATAGAGTCCAGGTTGTTGTAGCTCAGGTCCAGCTCCTCCAGCGCCAGCAGGTCGTTGAACGCTCCCTGATGGATCAGCACCAGCTGGTTGTTGTTGAGGATCAGGTGGTGAAGCTTTGACATCCCGCTGAACGTGTCGTTGCCGATCCTCGTCAGACGGTTGCTGCAGCACAGAAACAGCAAAGACGGAATAATCCAAGCATTTTCACCGCCAGCGCGCTCTGCACTGCTCCCTGTTGACGTCTTACCTGTTGAGGTGAAGCGCTCGGAGATTTTCTAGGTCTGAAAAGGCATGAGGTGTGATGTATGAGATGGTGTTTCTGGATAACGTCAGGTCCACCAGCCGCGTCATGTTTGCAAAGTCTTTCCTTTTCACGCTGTTGACACAAACCAGAGAGTAAATAAACATCAGACCTCATGCAGCGTTTTGATCACATAACCCAGCGGAGCTGCTTTACCAAACTCTACCGTCTGTCTGCTGAACTCCTACAGTAAGGATCAACTTAATGAGAGAATGGTGGAAACCTCTTTCATGCAAAAGGTTTCACATGTTATCCTTCACAGCTCATTCAAAAATCTGCAGGCATGAAGAGTTCTCTGTCATCCTCTGCCATCTGCTCCAGCGACTGTGGACCAACCATGACTTCCTCCAGGGCCTGGAAGAGCCTCTTCTACCCAAACGGGTTCATCTGCACCCAGTGGCAGCTCAGTTTGTTCCCACAATCAAGTGATCTCTGCCTTCAACTCCAATATTGATTTATATTCACCAGAAGATTCTGGCGCTGTCGCCTCGTGTAGATTAATGTCTCTGCAACCAGTTTTGTTTCTCCTCACTGCAAAGGACTCAATTTATCTTCCATTTGTCAGTGTTACAGGGATTACTGGTACTACTGCTGTTCACTGGATATATGATCAGAGGACAGCAAACTCTCTCTGGCCTGACTGGCAGACATGCAGTGGGCAAAGGGAATGAGCCACTTTCATATAGGGGAGGAATGATGGACTGCTTTGGATCCATGTGTTAGAATGGTCCAGTCAAAGTCCAGACATAAAACCCAAGCCTTCAAACCTGATGTTCACAGACAGCCTTCAGCCAGTCAGTCTGAGATTTAGCAACATTGCAAAGAAACTGGAAGAAATGTCAGCAGAAAAGGAGGAACTGCAGCCCGGTTTGGTGTGAAAGAGTTTGGACTCTGGATAAAAATGCTTGTTTTTATTAATAAAGACCATAAACAGTGGAACCCTGTAATCAACATCGTTAGAAGTAAAACACTGTAGTTGTAAGACATGAAGGTTTCTGTTGGAGAAGTTCTTGTTTTTCTGTCAGCGTAGCTGCAGGATTTCAGAGCGGAGCGTTGGCTTCACACGGTGCCACATGGAGGCCATGGCTGCCAGCTGAAGTAACTCGGCCGTGCGGCGCCGCACTGACCTCGCGGACTGATCTGGCTGTCTCTCATGCAGTCGTCACCTTGTTACGAAGTTGTCGGCCAGCCGCAGCTCCACCGTGTGCCGGTCGATGTTTGGCGGCACAAACAGGAGACCTTTCTTTGCGCAGAGCGTCGCCAGGTTCGGTGACAGGATCTGGCAGACGCAGCGCTTCGGACAGATCTGTGCCCGCACCGCCATGGAAACCGCCAGGATCACGCAGAGCAACAGCCTCTCCATGGTTAGGATCCTCACCTGGTCGGACACCTGGACAGGTGGACAGAACAGAAGACTTCAGAAGTCGGGTTGATTTTTGGTTAATTGATAGAATTTCACCAAAGTGAGCATCTTGCAGCCATTAACCATCTCTGACTTTGGATTCAGGAAAGTTTGTGCCACTCTCAACCACACCAAGATCTGGGCTTTTACTAGGCCCAGGAATCGTGAACCAGTCCTTTATGGATTTCCTGTTTTTCATGGTTTTGGCATCTTGTGAAATACTTCCAGCTTGTAAAGCCAGACCTGGGCAGGTTGCTGCTGTTTGGATCCTGCTGCACATTTCTTTCTGGAGAAATCAGAGGTTTTCTGATCTCACTCAGCCAGAAGAAGTGCATGATGGGAGCAGGATGGAGGGAACAAGCTGCTGCTTTAAGGACATATTTCCACATAAAGAACATTTCTGAGCATTTCTAAAAACTAGTGAGTTGATTTAGACCAGAGCATAAAGTTTAATACCATGGAAATGCTTGTAGCTAATTACTGGACAGGATTGGTTTATAAATAAAAACATTGAAGGACATGAGAAAATAAAGACGGAATAAGTCCAGGATCCCACAGATGCAGTGAAGAACATCGATAAACTAAATGAGAGCAGACCTCATGAGAGCAGAACGCCGTCTGGTTGAACTTCAGTCGAACCTCGTTTAGAAACGAGGCAGAATAATTAATATAGTCAGAAGCAAAAAGGCAAATTCAAAACACACAGTGGTGTCCTTTAGCATTGTGTATCAGAACCCAGAGGAGTTCATAAACTCTGAATAACTGAAGATTAATGTTGTGAATTAGGATTAAATATAAAACTTCCAGAAAATAGTTTGTTCCAAACTGGAGATTAAAATGTGAGCCTGAAATAAAACGATCAGCATTAATTAGGCCTGACTAGAGACGGAGAATAATTTCCTCCAAAATCTCTCAGTTCATTCAACGCCGTGATGATCCAACCATGAAACAGGATTTAAAGTGAAAATAAACCAACAGAGCCGATCATTTTATGTCTGCACCTGTTGTTGTTCGCATTAATTATGAATCAAGATGGAGGCAAATAAAAAGCTGAACTGTTTAACTGAAGCTCTCATCACTGAGCTCCATCTTATTAAACCTGAATTTGTGATTCTTCTTTTGTCTGAAAGATTTATCATATCTCATTATTAAATGAAAACCTCTTCTGTGCTTTTCATTTCTTTTTGTAATCACTGAACTAAAAGCGGCTGCCCTGCTGGAGGTCGAACCGTTTCTTTCCTCCAGAATGAGTCATGGGACCGTCCAACACAGACGGGCGGAGGGCGTGTGACCCCGACTCCCCCAGCAGATATCGGCTCATTAATTACTGAGAAATGACTCTGATGAGCTCAGTGAGAGTGGCAGACAGACAAGGGAAGGAAATGAGGGAGAGTTATCAGAGAGAGGCTAATTAAAATGAGTGCTGAGGTGTGAAAGGGAAACAGGGGTGGGAGGGGCGGGGTCGGGTTCGCTACTTCCTGTTTCACGTAAACCGTGAGCGGATCCAGAACACAGGATGCTGCTAAAGTTAGCAGAACCGAGCCCAGCGGGTAACTTGGGTCACTCAGAGTGACTTTCAGCCCTGCTGGGATCAGATGTGACGGTGAATTAACCAAAGGGATTATGGGTAAGGAAGACAAATTAAGCTCCGTTTGTAGTGGTGTGAAAAATGTGATTCTGTTTCACAGAAGAGCCGGACCGTCCACAGAATTCCCCAGAAATCCCAACCCTACACACACACACACACGCGCACGCACACACACACACCCACACACACATACACACACACACCCACACACACATACCCACACACACATACCCACACACACATACCCACACACACACACATACCCACACACACATACCCACACACACACACATACCCACACACACACACATACCCACACACACATACCCACACACACACACATACCCACACACACATACCCACACACACATACCCACACACACACACATACCCACACACACACACATACCCACACACACATACCCACACACACACACATACCCACACACACATACCCACACACACATACCCACACACACACACATACCCACACACACATACCCACACACACACACATACCCACACACACATACCCACACACACATACCCACACACACATACACACACACACACACCCACACACACACACACACACACACACACCCACACACACACACACACATACACATACCCACACACACACACACACACACACACACACAGACACACACACACACGCACACACACATACCCACACACACACCCACACACACATACCCACACACACACACACACACACACACACACACATACCCACGCACACACACACCCACACACGCACACACACACCCACACACACATACCCACACACACACACACACACACACACACACATACCCACGCACACACACACCCACACACGCACACACACACACACACATACCCACACACACACACACACACACACGCACACACACATACCCACACACACACCCACACACACACACACACACACCCACACACACACACACACATACCCACACACACACACGTTTGTGTTGCTATCTTTGTGGGGACTTTCCATTGACTTCCATTCATTTCTACAGCCTAAACTGACCTTTACCCTTTTCCTAACCCTAACCATCACATACCTAACACACACACACACACACACACACACACACACACACACACACACACACACACACACATAAATGAAAGTGGATGAGAACAGTCTCCAGAGTCTCTGCAGTCAAAACTTCCAGACGTTTAAAAATCAGTTTCTCCAAATCAAAGCATTTTAAATCTACATGACTTCTGCTGCCATGTTGAGTTTATTAATTTAAATCAAAATATGGATATTAAAGGAATGAGACGTAATTCTACCATCACCTAAAGAAGATGAAACGTTTAGAGAACCAGCTGCTGTTTCTGCTGCTTGTTGGATCTTTACTTGTGTCACCTAGTTAGTCTATTTCGGCTGCAGGTGACCTTAAAGGTTCTGCTCCGCTGGCGGCAAACAAGGAGGAGGAGATGAAAACTTGAAGCTGCACATCTGGAGTCTCTAAAACTAACACTCAGCTCTTTTTCTTCTTCTTCAACCCCCAGATGCTGCTCTCTACCGCCGCCTAGGGAAAGGCTGGGCCTGTAACACTTGGCAAAACTTGTAAGCGATTAATATTCTATTTTACTATTTTTTATGAAAAGAACTTGAAGCTTGAAGCTTCTCTTGTGCCAACAAAAGTACACTTTAAATCTTTTCATGCTGTACGTATTTTTTATGTTTCCTGTCCAACAGTTTGCCACTCAATGCCAAGTTAAAGTCCAACAGATTGACTTTGATAAGAGCAGCATTAAGGCTTTTGCCTCAGTGTGCAAACATAAACCAAACTTTAACTTTGTTAAATATAACAGTAATCTAACGACTGATTCACATCAACACATTCAGTTAAATGAAACTTTGCAGTTTCAGCTGTAAGCAGGCTGAAGGAGGTCATTCTCCCATCATGCTGATCTTCTCCAGCAGCTCATCTTCCATCATGACTCCTGCTGGATGGAACCAGATTGGACTGAATCCATTCCCAGGCACATGATTTACAGCAGAGCCTGAGCTGCAGGAACCTGAGCCGACTGTGAAGGTCGGCCTGATCGGAGCGGAGCGCTGATTCCCGTAAAGCCTTCCTCCACTCTGAGACAGCATGTTTGGTCCAAACACATTAAACATGCAGCATATGGAGACACATGTACTCCACTCCAGTATCGATTTCAGAGCAGGTTATGAATGCTCTCATCAGGATTATGATGCAAAGGGAGGAGAAGCAGAAACCGGAGAAGGCCGGGGGGTAAGTGCCTGATTCATGGTTCTGGTCCACAGCATCACATCACAGCACCGTTCCAAACAGAGTGCATCCATCAGCGGCTATCAGATTATATAATGTTCAACAAACAGTTTCTCTGCCGTAACGTTACTATCAGAGTGTTTACATGAGAGACGCTGAAGGTTCTTGACTGAAGTGGTTCCTCTGCTTGTTTTAAAAGCCATCCAGACTTCTGAGGTGCAGATGGAGAGCAGTGCAGACTTCATTCAAAATGGAGCCATTTCACCTGATTTATGCCGTTTATGAAACCTGGAAACTCACAGATGAGTTTCAGAATGAAAACATTCAAAACATGGCAACAAAAACTGATGTTTCTCAGAATATCCTCCTGGTTTATAAATCTGCTTACAGCTACATTCACTCCACGAGATAAAAGTTTCAAAACACACAGATCTATAGATCTGTAGATCTAAAAGCTCCTTTTAATCTGAACTCATTGTAATTCACTGAAGATTTAACACTCTGCTGTAATCAGGATGTGACATCATAAAAACTCATTTCCTTACAGACATCAAAGGATAGGAAATAAATATTATTTTATGGTTTTATGGCCATTTTAATCCAACATGGTGGATCTCACTACATCACCAACAGGACAGAGTTCACGTCATTTAACCCAAACACAAACAGAACTTTTCAATAAACCCGTTTCCTAAAAGCCACGAGCTGAACCTGTAGGGGGCGCAGCCTGACCCCTACCCCGACCCTGACCCCTACCCTGACCCCTACCCCGACCCCTACCCCGACCCTGACCCCTACCCCGACCCCTACCCTGACCCCTACCCCGACCCTGAACTCAACCCTGACCCCTACCCTGACCCCTACCCCTGCCCTGACCCCTACCCTGACCCTGAACTCAACCCTGACCCCTACCCTGACCCCTACCCCTGCCCTGACCCCTACCCTGACCCTGACCCCAACCCCTACCCCGACCCTGAACTCAACCCTGACCCCTACCCTGACCCCAACCCCTACCCCGACCCTGAACTCAACCCTGACCCCTACCCTGACCCCTACCCCTGCCCTGACCCCTACCCTGACCCCGTCCCCTACCCCTGCCCTGACCCCTACCCTGACCCTGAACTCAACCCTGACCCCTACCCTGACCCCGTCCCCTACCCCTGCCCTGACCCCTACCCCGACCCTGACCCCTACCCCGTCCCCTACCCCTGCCCTGACCCCCTACCCTGACCCTGACCCCGACCCCAACCCTGACCTGGTGACCCCACAGACCCTCCTGCTGATCTGCAGATAAATAGCAGACAGAAAGCAGCATGGCTGATCCTCACTCAGACCCTCGGTGGGTCAAAGGTCGTACGTTCCAAATGGTCCACAGTGGCAGAGGTCAAGATGCTTAAAGCCCACATGAGGCTCTGATGTCCAGCACTGCACTGAGTGCAGATGAGTAAAAATTACATTCAGTGAAAACATAAAGAGACGAAGTTGGACGTGTTCAGATGAAAACAAATTTAGGAAACTAAATATTTATGGTTGGACTTTTAGTCTGTAATCAATCACATGGAAAACCAGGCAGCAAAAAAATAACATTTTCTATTCAGGAACTCGTTTGGAGTAAATTATTGAACAAATACTTTTTAAAGATATTTATATAATTAATCTGTTAATCTGAGCAAAGCTTCAGGAGCTTGGATAGAAAGCTGGGCTGTAGAGGCTAACGTTAGCGTTAGCTGAAGCTTCATGTGAACTAGAAATTATTATTGGTCAAACTCTGATGCAGAAAACAATGAAAACAAGCGACAGAATAAAGTCGCAGATAAAATGACAGAAAATGTTCTGGTTGTTGTAATGAGCCCTCCTGGGTTTCACTGAGCTTTTAATTAAGCTCCACCAAGAGGCAACAATCATTTATTTAAACAACCTAAGTGGGTCAGGCTGCTCCACTCCAACAGTCCGGATGAAATGCAACAGAAGTTAAAACACGAACAATGACAAAGAGAATAAATGAAAGTTTTTAGTCCCATGATGGAGAATTTCTCTTTTCTTCTCCTTCACCATCAGCAGAGGGTCGAAGCTTTGAACATTTTATCTGCCACCATGTTTCAGCCACTGGGCAAATAGACGGAATATTGTTTTTACTTTTAACTATAAATTTGTGCAGAAACTGCAGGACTTTTTACTTTACAATATGAATCTGGCAGCATGAAAAACAAAAAGTTCTGCTTAACTTTTTATATACAATCTGTGAGAAACTTAATGAGACAAAAAAAGATGGAATAATGTTTTACATTATTACTGGAAATGAAGGAAGTTCTGATTTATAATCTGAAGTGAAAATCATCAAGAGAACAAAGAGCAACAACATGACACTTTGGTACTAAAAGTTATTTCAGGTTTATGATGTCAAACATAATGACTGAAATCATCAAACATGTTTATTATATGTGAATAAATGGAAAAACGTCTGAAGAACTGAAAGTGAAACTCGTTTCATAGATCGCCAGTCTGTCCAGCACACACACACACACACACACACCCTAGTTCATCGATCTGCTCTCTCTCTCAGCTTTCCTCTGCTCTCCTGCATTGTTATGCTTTTCCAATTCATAATTAATTAACTGTGTGTGTCAGCAGCGTTCTGCCGCTGAAGTGCGTTTGATGTGGATGGATGGAGAAAGAGCAGAACGGAGGGAGGAAAGGCAGAAACGCGTTTCCATCACGCTCTCATGCTTCTAAACACAAAGACGCCGTTTTGGTTTGTTTATGTGCAGATCAGGGAAATGGGATTGGCCTGCAGAGTGAAGCATTGTGGGAGGGCATGGCGAACACATTATGACATCAGCTTGTAATGACACATTGTTCGTCTGCTTGTGTGGGAAACGTGGAGGATCCTCATCACATCCCGCTATGCTAATGAGAGACAGCAGGGAGAGAGCGAGTCAGGAGATCTGGAGCTAAAATAACTCCAGAGTCACATTTTTCTCTGAATAATAAATAAAATCTGCTCCCTAGAAAATCCCATCCAGCCGAACGGAGAGAGAAGCAGGAGTGTTTAATGCAGCTCTGCTGGGAGATGACTTCCTGTATGTTCCTGCGTCGCTGCAGCCACTGCAGCTCCTGCTTTATTTCTGTCTAATTGAACTCAGACTGAACTCTCATAAACAAGTCAACTAATTATGGAACTGAAAAGATACGAACTTGATGAGTTTATTCAAAGGTCATTAAAATGAAAAACGGTCTGGTTATTGCTGTGCAAACACTTTGCTGGGTATTATAAGCTGGTCTGACTGTAATGTTGTTCATCAATCATTATGAAATATTGACAGGTGAGGAGAGCGAACCGAGCAGTCAGTCCTCTAGAGCTGGATCATCTAGATGCTACAGGAGGGAGTTTGCTGATCTACAAACACAGTCCAGCCAAGTTTCCTTCTTATGTGGTCATTTTGCAGCCAGTTTAATGTATAAATGAAATGTTTCTGTAGGTTTATGGCAGATTTGTCTCCAGTGGTCATGCAGCGGTCAGCCATCACTGGCTTGGCATCAGCTGCTGTTTGTAAAGTGAAAACATAGCAGCAACTTTTACCATGTTGTTAATTCATTTATTAACGTCACAGTTTGTAAACGTTTAGTCTCAAACTAAATAAAGATTCTCCTGGATTATTAATCTGTTCTTCTCCTGCGTTTCTGACACTCGATCAGCAGCAGGAGGACATCCTTCACTCCTCAGCCGTTACATCAGAGGCTCAGATCCATCATCGATCATCAGTCTGAGCAGGAAGCTGGTCCTGATGACAAACTGCAGATTATCTCACACTGTTCAGAAAACCCGTCCAACCTTTGGTCTGAGTTTTTATATCTTTGTAAGATTTTCATAAAGATGCTGCTGTTTGCGGCAGACAGGGAGCCTGAGACATTCCCACCTGAATGCTTGTAGAAATGCAGAAGACTAAATGCATCTGAGCTCTGGATGATCCTGCACTCTGCTACTGTAACATCTCTCTTTGATTTTAGATGACTGTCTGGGTTTCTGTGTAGCTCAGGATGCTCACAACCTGTTGGGAGGAAACATGTGGGGCTAAATTGAGCTGAATATCAGCAACAGAAATGAGACTAACCCTCCATGGGAATGACTTCTATCTATCTGACATCGATGTTACCTAATAAAGACGTTCAGTCGCCCTGAGTCCAGCTGCAGGATGTAACAGATCATGTCTGCAGGCCTGAAGGCCGACTGACTCTGATGTTTGTCTCTGGAGGAAAACAAACGTTGTCTTGACATCATCTTCATCTGAGGTTTTCAATAAGACATGAGACACAGAGACAGATGGACACTGAGACACAGGCAGGACTGTGGCGTGCAGACAATCTGACGGAGTGTGTGTGTGTGTGTGTGAGGCAGAGGAAAGGGTGAATAATTTACATGCATCCAAACATGAGCACACTCTTTCATTATTTACACAGCAGCACATTCACATGAAAATGCCAGAAAGAAGCTATTCAAGTTCAGAGGAGGAACATTCAGTCTGATAATGGACCGAAGGAAGGAGGAAAGGTGAATCACAGCCAGCGCACATTAAACATGCAGAAACCTTCCTCCACTGTTTACTTTCCTTCTTCTGTCTTATCGTGTCTCAGCAATAAAAACAGTTCCAGCCTTCCTCAAACTGAAGCGCCGTGGTCCAACCGAGTGCTGGGCTCCATCAGCGTTTGTCCCCTAAGCCGACAGAAACCCTGTTAAAGTCTTTTAAACGTCACCGCTGCGTCCACGGTGCCCTTGAGCACAAACTGTGGCGCGTCGGCTCCAGTGGAGCAGCAGAACGAGGCTGAAGCAAACGGCTCCCAGGTGTTTCTGAGCGCCGAGCCGGAGGAACCGGTTCTGCTGGGCAAACAGCTGAACTGCAGAGTTACAGCTGAGGAGACGGACGGTTCTAAGGATGTTTGGGACGGAAACAGTCAGCAGCCGACTGCGAGGTCGGCTGGGTTTCTTATTACTGTAGAAAAACTGAAACTCGTCTGAACTGAGGTGAGAATCTGCTGGCTTTGGCTGCTTCATGGTGAAATTCTGCAAATGACCATAAACCAGAAAACATTTAAAGGACAGAAATATGTGAAACGGTGTTATGATGCCTGTGGACATAAAGATGTCCATTAGAATATGAGGCTCATTTGTCAAACTAACAGAAAATTACCTTTAAGCAGATGTTAAATTTCTGCATTCAAAATATTTTTTGTTCTAATATTAAATGTTGTATTTTCATCGACTGCATTAACAGAAAAAGGCTTTAAAACATTGATCTGTGTGAAATGAATCCATTTGATAGTGACTGAGATAAATGAACATTTCACTAATTTATTGAGCATAACTCATTATCAATACATTTACTGATAACTGTCCCAACAGCTTCAGACCAAACAAACTAAAGAGTTAAATTGATCAAATCTGAGCAAAATTATTCAAACTCTCCTGATGGGTTAAAACATCAGAGCGTTTCTTTGGCACAACTGGAAGAGAATTTTAACATTTTAGTAAAGTTGACCGAGTTATGAGTTTGGCAAACAGACGTTTGGTTTAGATTTTAAACATAATTTGCTTAGAAAAAAATCTCATTTTCAGAGGCTGATGTCAGTAATCTGTTCCTTCCCTCCTCCTGCAGACATTTCTGTTAAAAATCAACCATTCCTGGATAAACGTGAGGAGTGACGCTGAAATGTTTGATCCTCTCATCATGTCAGGCGGATAAGAAGTGTGATGACATCAGAGCGAGTCTTATCGATATCTGCTGGCTAATCGCCAGAGAATCTGGGTTAAACACAGATCAGCTGCTCACCACACACACACACACACACACACACACAGATGTAAATACAAACCAGACGTATAAGGACTGACCTCAGACCAGCTCATTTTGGTTTTGGCTCCAAACATATTTCATGTTTGAGGTGATTAATAATTAACAGTGACTGGAGGTCAGGATGATCTGAACTCTTCATGTTTCAGGCTTTGAACAAGAAACTCCAAATAAGTGAAGAGCCAGACCCGACTAACATAAAATAAATTAAGAGTAGATGTTTGCTGAGCTCAGCACTGCAGCTTGGTTCAGTCCGTTTACATGTCTGTCTCATGTTACGCTGAATTATTAATGGCTGTAAATGAATTTATCAGCTCAACAAAACAGAAAAAATATTAACATCGACTCATAACCTGCTGTGTGACTCGAAGTGGAAGTAGGTTGGAGTTTAATGCTTTTTCTGCTCGATGGAGCTGCACTGTTAAAGATGTTAAAGTTTAAATTTAAAGGAGTCATTGAAACAAAATTAAATAAAACTTCCAGTTATAACAAGAACCTCAAGTAAACGCATCAGAACAAAAACACTCAGTTTGATCTGCACCGAATAAATTATTTGATAAGTTAAAATAGAACAGCAGTAAAAACTGTGAACCGTCCCTTTAAAATGCAATCGACCCGGAGCTGTCCGTGGTGCTGAAGGTCCAGTCAGCTCTGACCACTCTACAGGACACACATAATGTTGTCCTGTTGTTTAACCTTATAGTTACTTATAATTATGAAAACCTTTTCTTGGTTCTGCTGATGAAAACAGAAGCAGGTGAATAAAGATCAACACTGACAGGATTTAACTGGTTCAGTCTGAAGGAGTAAAATCTGAGGAAAAGAGGAGAAAAACTTTTAAAACACAGAGATGATTATTAAAGTTTAATTCAGTCCAGTACATACAGAATGTGATTCCTGTCAGGTTTTCACATCTGGATGCAGCTGCCATTAATGCTTTAGCTTCTCTTTGACTCAGAGTTTTACTGTGTTTTCTCTCTTCAAGCCCTGCTGCAGCAGCAGCAGCAGCAGCAGCAGCAGCAGCAGCAGCAGCAGCAGCAGCTGCAGGAGCTGCAGCTGCTGCTGCTGCAGCAGCTGGATGTTTGATTCACTTGAATCCAATCCAGTGTTTTTCATTTTCAACACAAAGTAAAACTAGGAGCATTTCACAAAGTAAAACACATGACCAGATATAAATCACTTCCATGTCTGTTAGTGAATTAACACGTTTAAAGAAACGGTTCTGATGTTTGAGCAGCAGAGACGGATCTACAGTAAAGTTTCTCTGACTTTGAGGTTTCTGGGTTTGAACCTCAGCTTGACTGACAGAAACTCTGATGTTCATCCTGAACAGCAGGTGTTCAGGATCTGTCTGCTGAAGTGATTCCTTTTGTTTGGGAGATTCAGGTGAATCAGTTCCCTCCAGGCGGCGGTTGCTGCCTTCAGGCGCTTGTGGTCAGGAAGAGGAAGGAGGTCAAGTCAGGGAAAAGTGTCAGATCAGCTTCTGCAGGCTGGAATCATTTTGTAGTTTTTCCAGAACTTTCCTAAACAAAGCTGATGGCAGCCGAGTCCAGTTCCTATTGTGATCAAAATCAAAGCTGTGGTTCTGTCACACTCATATTTAATATCAGATCTAATTCAGTACAAAGTCATCAGAAAGGCACAACACACACATTTTAAAGGGACTTTGCTGCTGGAGTTTTTCTGTTTTCTTGTTTCTAAAGTGAGAAGAAACGAGCAGAGAGATTACAACCCAACGACGACCAGCTCACAAGAGCCAACTCTGAAACCGATTAAAAATCACTGCCTGGTTCCTGCCTCAAGTTTCATGGAGCTAAAGCAGAAACTTCTAATTAATTAAGACTGAACTGAAGGTTTAATCAGAACTGAATGAAATCCATGAAAACATTTATTTATTTTTCATCTTGTGACGATCTAATGACTCATCTGTGAGTTATACTTAAGTCTACAGGCTGCTGACACTGTGTAAACTAAAAGGTTCTTTTTGACACACACACACACACACACACACACACACACACACACACACACACGCACGCACACACACACACACACACACACACACACACACACACACACACACAGCTCATTAAAAGGCGTAGGCAGTCCATTTCCTGTGGAGGGAGATGATAGCTTATTTCTCCAAAGACAACAGTCCATATATGGGCAACCGCAGAGCACTTCCTCTAATGTTCCACATACATCAGCAGTTAACAAAAGCACCAGGGGACAGGTGGAGGAAACAACCAGAACCAGAACAAATTAGAAATATAAATCGTCTAATTTCTTTATGAATGGTTCTGTGATCAAAATGTTCCGTAGTTTTAATGTAATCAGAGTCTGATGGGTCGAACCCTGCTGGGTAAGAAGAGGCATGTCTGCATCATGACTGTTGGCCCACAGGGGGCGCTCTGAGCGACAGAACAGACCAGTTTCATAACGGAGCTTCAGTGTAATGATAAAACCATGTTGTGTGTTTGGGCCGGTCCCCTCCGTCCATTATGACCCGACCAACATCAGAACATCCATCAAACCGCGACGCCATGAAGCAGGACGCAGTCAGAGGACTCCCACCGGGCCTGCACACCATTTATCTATATCCATATAACATAAAAATATACGAAACACATCAGGGTTAAGATTTTAACATGTAAATGTATTTAATTATGTAGATTTTAACAGAATAAATCCCTTTTTTCAGGTTCTGACTGGAGCCTTCTGGTATGCCGGTTTAGATTTCAGCCGTTTCTCTCCTGATAAATACTCGTTACTTTCCTGGAACATTTCAGTTTTATGAACTTAACGGTTATGTTTGAAGGAAACGCGTCACATTTGGTCATAGCTACAAAGAACTTCAACACTTTCAGAGTTTTTCTCAGTCCTGGATCTTCCAGGTTAACTTCAGAACAAACCAACATAATTTGAAAATAATCTGGATTTATGCTGGATTTTCTCATGTGAATCTGCTGCAGTCATGCCTGGCTGGGTTTACCCGCAGGTCTGTAGCGGTTAGCAGAATGTGTGACACAAATGAACACAGAGTGAGAAAGTAACAGGAGACAAATAATAAAACTGCAAAAGAACAAAACAATGTTTTTCTGTTATGTTTAAATTTTTGCTTCAAAGAAATGATGCAAAATGTGAGAATGATTCCAGAAGTGGGCAGGATGTTCTGCTAAACACAAACTAAAGGAAGTGTTGGGGAACTCTGCTGCTTTTTTTCTCAGTTTTCTGTCACTTCTGGTTTGTGGGGATGTTTCTAAGAACAGAAACTCTCTGCATCTGTGGCTTTATCTTATTTCAGGAGGAGCAGTGAGACGACGTGGGGACGGCCTCTGGACTCAGGGATACAAATACGATTAGGCTTCGACCCAAAGTTCACAATTTAACAAATTTCAATGAAGAATGTGAAAAGAGGAGCACAGCAGCCGTTCTGGTGCAGAGACGTTTACCACTGCAGAGAAAAAGAAGTCGGGGATTTTACTGAGCAGCAGAATCACAGATATTAGCAAAACAACCTCCAGAAACTGAATCTGATAACCTGAAGAAAAAGAAAATGAGAATAAAACTCTTAATGTTGAGTGAGGCGGTAGAAGAAAAGAGGGAATGGACCAGAGGATGAAGGAGATCAGATCCGCTCAGCAGGAGGAATCAGAGAAATGTTCACATCAGAGGCTGAAGCTGCAGAGGCAGCCATGCTGGAAAAGCCACAAGCAGCTCCAGGCGAAGTGGAGGAGCATCTGCAACAGTCTGAACACAGAGAGGAAAACAAGAGTCTTAGTGAAACACAAACGGCTCCAAAGCGTTAATGAAGCAGCTGAATATGCTAACATATCCAACAATCAGGTCCACTGGTTTGTGCAGCTTGTTGTGCAAAAAGACCATCAGCGTTGCACATGGATTGCATCATCATATACATTATTAAAACTGAAGCAGCATTAAAGCTGTTTATATGAGACATAAATAACATCACAGCTGTAGTTTAACTGTAGAAGTGGAGGCAGAAGATCCTGATGCCAAACTCTGGATAATTCAGGCAGAAACTGAGAAAAGCTTCATGAACAGATGTGATAAAATGTTTGAGTCCATCCCTGATGACCAGCTGGAGAATTAACACTTACAGTGATCATCCAGTAGGTTTTAATAAATCAAACAAATGTTTTAATATTACACTTTTGATTGTACTATTAACCTTTGGAGTGTCCTAGTCAAAGTCCCAGCTCTCATCTTGTAGAGACTGAACAGATCAGGGTGATGGCAAAGAGTCCTTCCAATCTCAAAACCTTCATGTCAATGAAAAAATATCATTTCTAAAAATATCAGAGTTAATATGCATGAAGGTCATCAACAGTACAGATTATTTTATCACCACTTTGTTTAAATATCGATAAAAACAGGAACATTAACCTGATCTTCACTCATCTGACTGAATGTTTTATCAAACTTCACCAAATAATAATCTAAAATCTCAGTTCAGGAGTTTGAATAATTTCACATTAGACTGAATATGTTGTGCTTCATCTGTGAAAAGTGATAAATAAATATTGCAGGTTGTTTTTCTCTAACTTTCTGGTTCCTTTTTGAAACTTAAAGCTCCTGAAAATAACAGAAAATGTTTCTAGAAATGATGATTCTTTTCCTGTTAAATTTCACATTTTTCATCTTTATTTCCAGCTACTTTCACTTAAAACATTTATCTTGTTTTTCTGTTAGTTACAGTTTTTAAACTTGATATTTTCAGTATTTTTCTAATGTGAGTCACTTTTTGACTTTTATTAGAGTTTCATAACTTCCCTGCTTTCGCTCCTCAGACTAAAATCAATGCACGATGGAATGGAGAC
>NW_028263391.1:25267281-25332281 GCF_051168715.1 Poecilia mexicana | reverse complement strand
CAAATGTCTTCAGATCTCCAGCAGCAGAAGGTTGTTGGTGAATATAAAACTGCATCATGCTAATGAACTATGTGTGTATCCACTCTCATTCACTTTGTTTAAATATCAATATTTTTAAGAAAACATGAGGTTACGAACGAGCTGATCAGAAATACAAAGGCAGCCAAGCAACAGCAAATGTCATGGAAACCATCTTCCCTCAGGAGTGAACCTCTGCTGGTTTCCTTATTTCCACTGTTGGGGTTTCAGCCAATCAGAGTCAAGGGAACTAAATGGTGCTCCTGGATTGGCTGCTTCACGACACCAACCAGCATGTCAGGTGTCAAAATATTTCAGCTTCCCAAACTGAATTTCCTTAAGAATACTTTAGATATGTGGGAGTTTCCAAGATACCAATATGAGGCTGTACGAATAATTATGAATCTGTGTGAGTTAGGTCCACATTAAACTCATATTTATGTAATTGTTCAATTATCATTCCAGCTTTAAACAGAACAACTCAAATAAATCTTAAAGTTTCTAAAATTCCTGTGTGATGAAGCAGCAGTTAGCATGCTGCAGTTAGCTTAGCTAGCAGAGAAAGCAGTTAGCTTAGCTAGCAGAGACCGTGGTTAGCTTAGCTAACAGAGACCGCGATTAGCTTAGCTAGCAGAGAAAGCAGTTAGCTTAGCTAGCAGAGACCAGGGTTAGCTTAGCTAGCAGAGACCACGGTTAGCTTAGCTAGCAGAGACCGTGGTTAGCTTAGCTAGCAGAGACCGTGGTTAGCTTAGTGAGCAGAGACCGTGGTTAGCTTAGTGAGCAGAGACCGTGGTTAGCTTAGTGAGCAGAGACCGTGGTTAGCTTAGTGAGCAGAGACCGTGGTTAGCTTAGCTAGCAGAGACCGGTGTTCAGTTTGGCTCTGCATCATCTGCTCCATGCAGAAAATGCTGCAGCCTTCTGATTCCTCCGTCTTCTCCAGCTGAGGTTTCAGGCACCATTTTGTGTTTGCTCAGTGAATTCCAGTCAGGATAAATCATCATTTATTAATAACCTCTCAAGACGCAGACGGACAGTGAGTCCCGGGTTTCTGTCAAATTAACGTTGAAGGAATTTGAAGAATCTGATGTTTTACCTTCAGAGACGTAGAAGCATTCTGCACATGTTACAGGATTCACATGTGACAACGGGGACTCAGCATGGTGGATCAGACCGCCGCTCCACTATCCTCACTACGAAACAAACACAAAGTCATATTTAGTGTTTTTGCTTTATTAAAATCATCATTTTGTCAGCGGCGGAGAGCCGAGTTCTGCAGCATCGACTGAATACAGAAGAAACTAATGATCAATTAACTGGCTGGTTTTAACTGAGATGATCCACTTTGTGGACGATCCTCCCACACAGGAAACCTGCCCTCAGACGCTGCTGGTATCAGTGACCCAAACAACCCAGAGTATCGACCCACAGACTCGCTCTTCCCTCATCCGCCTCATCTCTTTACATTTTGACCCACTTTCTCTCTTTTCCCACATTTCATCATTTCTTTACCCACACCCAGCCTCAGTTCTTCCCTCTGACTCGCTTTCCGCTCTCCTCCTTCAAAGGATAGAGGACACGGCTGAAACAAAGGCCGCTTCTATACCAGCTGAGCCAGCAGGACGGAGAGAGGGAGCGAGGGATCAAAACGAGGCAAGGAGGAAAAGAAAGAGGGCAAAGAGTGAGGTGGATGGGAGGGCAGGGATCGGATGGAGCTGTGGAGAAAAGGGTGGAGGCCTGGAGTCAGAGAGCGAGGGATGAATCAGGAGCAGGATGGATGAGTTCGGCTGCAGAGGAGATTTCAGGGATTGCTCTCATGTTAATAGTGTGGCGGTTTCTGGTATCAGCCTGATTGAACGCGAGAATGCAAAGACCGAGTCCATTATGAAATATTTCCCAGAAAAACACTCACATGTCATCAGACAAAGACTCTTTCTGTAAATCTGTGCGGCGACTCGCCATCGCAGGTATGAACACGTCTTAACAGCCATTATCCTTCTGATCTCAGATTATGGAAAAAAATATTTCTGCTGGCTGAAAATACAGATTTTCTGTCATTAAGAAAAATCTTTAGAAGGAATTTAAAACCAGATGTTTGCATAGTGAAAGGACTCAGCAAACCTGCCAAACGTGATAGACTGGAGTTAATACGCACCGGCGCCCCCTGCCCTCAGCACAAGGACATGATACTCTGCTGCTAAATCATGCAAATGACCAAGTGACTGATTTGGTGAATTAATCATTGTCTGTAGCCTCTTCTCAGTATTTATTATTGATGAACTTTTAAATGTTGTCCCATCCTGAAAATGTCCCTGGAAGAAAAACAACCGTGAGGGAAAAACGTCTCCTGATCTGCAGCTGAGAGTCTGGTAAAAACATCCCAAATGTGGTCAAGCTGTGAATCAACACCAAAAATAAAAACCTCTTTAGAACCCGGTCAGAACCAGATCAATCAGCTGCCATTTGAACAGAGATGCATGATGAGCATGGCAGCGACGGCTGGAGGGAGGAGCCGCTGTGGGTCAGCTCATGGCTGTGAAGAGGCTAATGAGGCGGCGCCTCGGGGTCAGGACACCTTCACTCTGACCTCATCTGAATCTGTAAGAACGGCTGCATCCTTAATGAGGTCTGGAGGACTGAAGTGAACATCCCGGCCAGCAGCATGGCCGCCATGACAAAGAGCAAAGACGTTCTCTGTGTTTATCGTTGCATATTTTATGCAGAAAATCCGCAGCAGTTTAAAAAGTGACTCTGTCAAACATAGATGCCCTAAAACCTGAAATGTATTTAAAGGAAACAGGATAAAATAAGTCGTTTGCCAGGATCCCAGTGCAGCGATGACATCATATTTATGCTGCCTGGATGATGATGTCATCACATTCATGTCAATATGATAAACAAATGAGAACTAGTTCATGTTGAAGCTGTGAATGTTTACCTAGTGAACTATGAACATGAACCTATTCATTCTAACCTGACTGAACTGAACTGGTTCATGTTGAACGAAAACACAACTGATGATTTCACAGAGGCGTAACATGAACATGTCACACGATCTGCTGCTTTACCTGGTTGCTACGGCAACCAGACATTAAATCATCCAGCAGTAAATTTTCCCATTTAGGTTTAACTTGTGGGTCCAGCTGGGATCTCTTCCTGGTTCTGTACCTCTGGTACGGTGGCTGACTGGGACAAAACACTGCAAAACACAAATACAACAGAAAAATTCAGCAAATGGCCTCATCTGCAAACAGAAGAAACATGAAACAAATGATATTTTAGAATGAATCCATCTGCAGGAGACCAAAACAGCCAAATGTGTCAAACTTTTGGTTTTACTTTAAAATGTTTGTCATTAAGCAAGACAGAAATACTGAAATGTTAAAAATATTTCATCTGTTTATGCAAATTACCTCATATGTGTGTGCGTGTGTGTGTAGGTGTGTATGCGTGTGTGTGTTTATGTGCAATGCTTGGCTGAGCCCAATGACTGAGCTCAATACCAGCCAGTCGCTTTTATCAATTATTGAAGCAGGTCAGTAAGCAGGAGGAGAAAGAGCCGAGTATCTCTGCTTCACTTCCTGTTGTCCAAAATATTATGCTTTCATTTCAAACATCTCAAAAACTTTAGATGAGGTTGAAAATGCTCAAACAGAGAACATTTCTTTTATAAATGTGGCTTCAGGCCAGGATGAAAGAAAGGTAACTAATGTTGCACAAACTGCTGAGTTTCTGATCTGTGCTGTGATGCTTAATGTAGCAGAAACAGAAATCCACTGTTTGTGACTTTAAGGTCTTAAAAAATGTTGAGCTGAATAAAATTGGTTCCCCTCGGATTGTTACATACATTTACTGGTCAAAACAAAAAGGAGGCAGTGAGACGGAGCACGGCAGGCCTTCCTACGATCAGCGTCTGTCTGAGGAAAATAAAAGTAGAATGTGAAGCCCCCCAGCTGCAACAGCAAACAAACTCATTAAACCATAATTAGGACATCTGCTGCATATGAGATGCTATCAGAGATGCAAATGGAAAACGGATGTGAAACATTGGGGTCATTCTCCACTACAGCCTGCGACACAGAGGGAGGCTGAAATACAAGCTAGACTGGAAAAATCATCCACACACCCCAGTGCATGAGGACAGCAATCACATGGCTGACATGCTAACAGGTCAGCAGCAGCAGCAGGTCAGAGGTCATCAACCAGAGAAGTGCAGACTGAAGACTTTTAATCTCTGCGTTATTTTCTTTCTTTTATTTTTTATTAACTGATCACAGCTGCAATAAACCGACTCCTGTTGCTTCACATTTCTACTCCCAGTTGTCACATTATCAGCTTTTGGAAGCACCGATTTCCTGCTCCGATGCTAAACTGTTAGCTGCTGGTTTCTGGAAAGGAAAAACATTTAAAAGGAAAACCAGAAAACTATTAGTGTTTATTAATGTTCTCCATTTCTAAATAATATCTTTCTGCAGTAAAAGTGTTTGGGTTGCTGTTGCTTTCTAATCCTTCCCAAACCAGTTTGCAGCAACAGTTGGAGATTTTGATGAAACAGGAAGTGCACTGGTAGCACTTCCTGTTTATCAGTTTATGGAGTGAGTTTGTTCAGCAGCACCTGGCTGATGCTGTTTCTGTTAAATCTGTTAGTAAAGGGTGCACTTAGTTTTCCCTGTGACTGTGCGATACATCAGAGAGGGATAGCATCTGCTAGCACCTGTTAGCATCTGTTAGCACCTGTTAGCATCTGTTAGCATCTGCTAGCACCATCAAGTAAAAGCTGCTGAAAAGCCTGGAGGTCCTGTCAGCAAACAATCCTCCTTCTAAGAGCAGACGAGGTCTGTGAGTGATCAAAGCCGTTTCCGATTCCTCTGTCTCTTCCTGTCTGGATCACGCGGTTCAGTGTGAAAGGTAAACACCAGATGACACCGCAGTGTGTGTGTGTTGTGTGTGTTTGGAGGGAGGAGTTCCTCCCAGATGGACCATCTTTCATCCCTCCATCTCTCCTACTCTCTCCACGATCTCTCTGTCGTTCTCACCACCCATCCATCCATCTCTGCCCACACAACACCCTCACTCTACCCATCATCCTCCACTGCATCTGCTTCTCTCCACCCCCACGTCTGCGCTGCTGCTGGACACTTAAAGATGGATCAGATCGTTTCTCTGGTGAGCATCAAGTTTTAAAACCAACTGACAGGAAGACCTGAAGGACTCGTTACAGCCGGCTGCTCGACTTTACTGACGGTTTAAAGCTGGACAAAGATACTGGAGATTAAATGATAATAATTCAGAGGACGGTGCTGTGACGAGGTTTGGTAGAAACACTCCTGTTTAAAATTACAAGCATTCTGTGTAGATTTATTATGGTATGAGCTTCAGTTGATCAAATGTCTATAATCACTCCTAAAAACATCCGAATCTTTGCATAAATGTGTCAAATTGTAAATTATAGGTCAAAATGTAAAAGCTACATTTCTCAAATGACTGAGATGTTCTGGACAAAAATGCAAGCTGATAGAAACATTTTGCCAAGAGATGATCTGACAGGATGTTCATAAAGACACAGACTTAAATAACCAGCTGAGGCCAGATGACATAACACTGAGCTTCTGTCCTCCACTGGAAACATTTGAGTTTTAGTTCTGATGCAGCAGTCGCTCCCATCCACTGCCTTACCAGAGGCACCAAACTCAGAAGACAGTGTTAGACTGAACCTCCAGCTGGGAGGGAAGGACTCTCTGGTCCAGGCTAGTTAGCAACCGCTACTTCCTGTCTTTTGCAGCCATGACGACATTACGCTCTTATTTGCAACATTTTAATAATTTGCTCAAAACAACAAACATGGCCGATCAGTCAAACTTCACCTTCCTTCCTGCATAGCTGCAGGTTCAGCACCGAGCCTCATGCTGACGTTTCTCCACCTGAGCAGGTTTCAACAGATGCAGGTAAAGAAACCAAAAGATCCTGCGACAGGACACTTTCCTCTGACTGCCAGAGAAAACTAAATGATGACATTGTGCAACTTTCAACGTTTCAAAAATTATATTTTCACTCAACTTAAAAATAAGCAGTTATTTTTAATTCAGCAATTTATCATCACAACTATAGACGACCTTTACAAGACTTCCCCATTTCTACTACAAAGATAACCAAGGGAAAGATAAGCAGCTCATTATGTTTGCAGCCTTTAAAAAGTGATGGAACACAAATCCACATTTTATGTCTCATGATTGTAAACAAACACTAAAACCACCACGGTGAACTTCATGCAGATAAAATAAAATAATAATCCAGGTTTTTGTCACCAGTCTAATAAATCATAACCATTATGAGCATTTAATGCTCATAACAACAAAGAGAAGCAGAGAGTTCAAAGTTTAACCACAACATGTGGAACATCAATGCTAAAGAAGCCAGTCAGAATGAAGAATGTCAGTACAGTCATGTGGGAAAGTAAGTACACCCTGTGTTCCTTCAGAGAACTGAAGTGCCAGCCTGGTAAAATGCATCGATCAATGCATTGATTAGTTGATCAAAAGAAGCTGCTGAGGAGCATCCAGCTGCGCCAACACCCAGCTTAGATCAGCAACTGTTGCTGCCCATCAACCTGGGAGGTTATAACTCATTTTCTTTGAAGTCATCATCCTTTCAAGAGTGGATTTCCTCAAGATCAGACCAGATAAAGCTCCAAGAAATTACCAGGAGCCCGAGAGCTCAGTCCAAGTCTCTGCAGGGCTTAAATGTTAAAGATGATGACAGAACAAGTAGAGAAGGAAATCATTATCGGTTTGGAGGGAATGAAGGAGAAAACTGCTAATCTAGACAAACATGAGATCTGGGAGTCGGTGAAACGTCACCATCATCATGTTGGTTCTCCCTCTGCTGAGGGTCACATTCCTGTTTCATAGAAAGTTCTCCTGGTTCAGTTCTTCTGTTTGTGTCTCTGTTCTCTATTCAAACCTCCAGCATGTGGTGAGACATGGCTGTTCATACTGAGCCTGGTTCTGGTTCAGGTTCCTCAGTATCCATCAGAACGGTGGTGAATCATTGATTCGGTCATAAGTGGTCTGACCTCTGTGCTCAAACCCACCTGACCAGCTGCTGTAGCTCAGACTGGTGGTTCTGATGGAAAAGTGTCAGAAAACTGACTTCAGATAAACAGAAACAGACCAGTCTGGGTGTCCATGGTACCTCCACTGGAAAAACAGGCTCCGTGTCAAAGGTCATCAGTTCGTCTGCGGTCCAGCTGCATCGCTAAGGTGATGGAGGTTCTACTGAAGGAAGCAGGAGCTGCTGGACCACGGTTCCAGGCATGGGAAAGTGTTTGTGTTTGATTTGGACGAGCAGCATTTAGATTTCATACAGCAGGTGGTCCAGGCATGTGTAAGTGTAATCCATCCAGAATAATACTGTTATCTGTTCCAGGTTGTTAAACCCACTGAGCTGCGTTGCAGACATGCATGCTGCCAGAGCAGATGGTTTACTCCTGAACAGAGAGGAGAGGAAAAGCTCAGGCGTTTCTGCTGGGAGGAGCCTGACAGTCTGAGGAAATAACCACCTTCTTCTCTATGGAAGTAGAGCTCGTAAAATAACACTCCTCTAAAGCTTCCCATGTTAGTATCTGCTGCTCACATGACTGCAGGACGTCCACAAAGTAACAGAGTGGATCAGATTTCCATCTGGATGAAACTCTACTCTGCTGTATTATTGTGCAGAATGAGACGGTCAAGCAGACGCCACAGATTTATGGTTGCAATGATAAAACAATAAATCACCCCATAAACACGAACGCTGCTCTGGAATAAAAGCAGACACTCTGAAGCCCTGCTGGCGTTTTGTCATGAATTCTCCAACAGACTCAGCAGCTGAAGCCGCAGCGTCCCTGTGCGCTGCAGCATGCTGCAGCGCACAGGGACAGGAAAACCTCTGGCTGCAGGAAATATTCAGACCTGCACATCCTCAAAGCAAACAGTGGAAACGGTTTCATCATATCCTTCTTATTCTTTATGCTATTATTCAACAAATGCAGTTCCTGAAATTATGAATCCTGAAGTTTGCTTGTATAAAAAGTAGAAAATATGTTACAAATCCAGGAGACCATGATGAAATAAGATGGTTGTTAGTCTTAAAAGAATGTTTTAAAGCTGTGGTGTGTAAGGAGCGTCCAGGGGCCCGTTTCCAGCCCAGGGGCCGATTCCATGCAATTCAACAGCTGAACTAAACTGATGCAGAATGAGGCTTTTTATGTTTAATGAGGGCAAAATTATTGCCAACAAATTAAAATCGTATTACTGTTGAAAATATCAGGGACAACATAAAGTGTAATTTCATAACTACACTTTTATCATTGAGCCTAATGTCAGTCAATAGAACTGTAGCTTTGATGCATCCAAATCTACCTCAGTGATTTTTGTGTTCATTTTGATTAATTACATAGATTTGAACACATATTTTTCCACATATAAAGATTATGGCTGGAACCTGTTATTGATATATTTATGGTAACATCTATAATCACAAGCTGCATCAGCAGCGGTGAACAAAGCTGCGTCTCTCGGCCCTCTGAGGTTTATTTCTGCTTCTAAACGATCTGATTGGACAACTGCTGTGTTCAAGTTGTGCTAAACGGCGTTAGCCTGTCAGCAAAGCTATTCAAGCCTAAAGTAGCATCTCAATGCTAAACATGTAGCAGCAGCACAGATGCTAACGCTAATGTTAGCTTACAAGCAGATATTGGTGTTTGTCTCCATTGTTGACCTTTGACCCCTGAAGAGAGGAGCGGCTGATTGATTTAATCATGAGCCGTTTTATTCTGTCTCATGTTCTTGTAAATCTTATTAAAATTAGTTTTCTTTGCTTTTGCTGGTTTTTCATTTAAAGTTGTTTTGATGGGAATCTATGGTGACTTTAGGCAGAAAGATGAACGACAGTTTGATTACAATCAGAGGCAAATAAACTCCATGAAGTCTGGCTGATCAGATGTGACGGCTAAACCAAACCAGTTTGATTAAACAGGTTTCCTGTCTGCAGCACTCAGAAAACTTTCACCAATTTACCCGTCAAAGCTCATCAACATTTTTAACATCTGATTGATTTCATCCGTTTTGAACACCTTCATTTCAGGGAAGAGCCTCTTCAAGCACAGACCCTGAAACTCATCCTGCTTTAATCATAAACTAAATAACTTCCAAAAAACAATAAATATCCAGAGAAGAAACAGAGAAATCAGATTCCCACTGAGGCCTAAATGTCTTTGATCTGGAGCTCCATGAAACCAGCCAGACCAGGCACACACACACACACTCACACTCACACTCACACACACGCACTCACACACACACACACACACACACACACACACACACACACACACACACACACACACACACACACACACATGCACACACACAGCTGTGGGTCCATGCATAGGTGTGTGTGTGCGCATGTGTGTGTGTTGTGAATAATTATGTGTCTTTCTACAAAATGTCAGTGGACTTCAAAGAACATCAGACAAGTATACACACACACTGCATAACCCATTATTCAGAGAAATGGGCCAGAATAAATTTGTCTGCTGTGTGTTTTTATCGTGTATCTGCATGTGTGTGTGTGTGTGTGTGTGTGTGTGTGTGTGTGTGTGTGTGTGTGATCCTTGTGCAGAGGAGACTGTATTATTTAGAGAGGCACTGCGTGGCTGCAGGTGTAGATGTTGGTTTCTAGCTGGAACCTAAATGTTTACAGATAAGTGATGTTTTTCTGAGTGTCGCCATGGAAACGGGGTTCGATCGGGATGAAGGTCTCGATTCTGCATCACAAGTTATTTCAAATAACTGAACTAAACATTCAGAAGTTTTTTGTAAAGTTGTTAAAGTTTTCTGCCACTCTTCTCCATCTTATATTAATTATTCATGCTCACACATTTTAGTCAACTTAGTGCAGAAGAAATATGAATGTGGTGATTTGGTCAGATTAGAACCTGATGCTGAACTTTCACTGTCAGCTGTTCTCTTCTTTCATTTATCAGTTTATTCAGTCAGAATGAAGCATTCTGCTGATCATTTCACCTTCTCCTGTCTTACACACTCTTATCATTATGTCATCACTTAAACAATCACCTGACTTAGAAACCAAAGTCAGTGAGGTCCATTAAAATAAACATTGTTTCTGTGCTGTTAATAAATGTAGATTAATGATTGCAGATTCCCACCATTTAAGCTCCATAATACAGAATTAGGATAAAACCCAGGATAAAATGTACAGCATTAAAAAGATCCCACATGGATCTAAATCCACTATTGAGTTGAAATCAGCCTGAGGTGGAAAAGGACAAAATGTTTGTAGAATATATGAAGTTTGTCGTCTTTGCTCAGCATCTTCACATCAAATGGTCTGAAGCAGCAACACGCCAAGAACTCGACCTTCAGACAGAAACGTCCAAACAGGATGATTCAATAATCCCATTTCACTCTGTGTGCCTCTTCAACACAGGCCACAAACAGGAACAGGAGCATTACAGGGACATATTAAAAATGTTTTATATTAAAACAGACAAAAACTGAATTAATCTAACTAACCTGCAGACAAAAACACAGCATGCTTCACATAACTAGCCATCAGAGCAAACATGTTACTTCTCAGAAGCTGCACACAAACACCCAACAGAAAAACCTCCTGGGATGAGGTGGACATGAATCAGGAAGATAAACCTTAAGACGTTTGGAGCACTAAAACATCTAGACGTGGAAACTGAGGAACTGATGGTCCAAATACCATAAAAACTGCAAATCTCCTCTGAGGCCCACAAACTTATGGTAGGATTCAAATCCTCCTAGTTTAATAGCAGCAGCTTCTAGAAAATGTTTCATTTTCCCATCCACAGCATTGAGGTACTAAACACTCAACGGTGAGAGCACCTCTGACTGATGGTATCTACATGCTCTGGTACGGCTGCGTTTCCTCACAGATGAACTGGTTCACCGCAGTAACAGCCTGACAGAACCAATTTCTCCACATAATGTGTTTTTAATCACTGATGTGATGCAGCTGCTTAGGAGCCCATATCCCTCTTATTGACTCATTTCTTCAATGCAAACTATGTTTAATAATCCAGAAGCAGCCAACTGGATCTTTGCATTGGTGGGCATCTGCTAGAAAATGTACATCTACACAGAAATATGGAGAAATGGTTAACTGCAGGGCCAGACATCCATTTCAGCCAGTCTCATTAGCAGCTAAAGTGCCTCTGACTGATTCTTCACATGCATTTGCATCCTCCCTAATAAAGCACCATATTTTTTACTGTGAACATTGGTTTAATGGCATAATAAGTTTGTTTATGCTCACAAACTAAAGAAGCAGCTGTTGACGGCTCGATTTGAGGTGGGATTTCTTCATTTGTTCCTGATCCTGTATGATGGGAATGCAGCGGAGCGTTCAGCCTGAGCTGGCAGCTTCTGGGCTGATTAGCATCCATATGTGACTCCAACAGGAATGGAGGCTTTCCATCAGTTTCCATCAGCAGACGGTCAAGTCAGTCCTGAGCGATTACAACTCCAAAACAGCAAACACAGTCTGAGCTCCTGCTTAGGTCACTTCGAATCAGGCATTTAGCTTCACTTATTAATAAATAAATCTCTCTTTCTTTCATTATTATGAATTTTAACAAATGAAAATCATTTAGGTAATTTTATCTGATTAATACAAGAGAAGTTTGCTCTGATTTAAATTCAGACAGTGAGAAAAAATGGTGCATGTAAACTTCTGGTTTCCACTGTAGAGAACAGGCAATTAACTCTTATTACAGTAAAACATGAAGAGATCAGGTTTATGGTATGTAAGTCAGTGAATTAATACATTTTACTCCAGAAAACTTTAACAAGGTTGAAACCCAGAAGCGTTTCTGAAGCAGCTGGTCTGAATCTGCAGATCAGAACTGATCCAGTGATTCCTCTGCTCAGTTTCTCTGGTGGAAGGCTGAATTTAAATCGAACTGGTGCTGGTGAGGAACCGCGCCGCACCGCACCGCACCACGCCGCACCGCACCGCACCGCACCACACCACACCACACCGCACCGCACCACGCCGCACCGCACCGCACCGCACCACACCACACCGCACCGCGCCGCACCGCACCACGCCACACCACACCGCACCGCACCACGCCGCACCGCGCCGCACCACGCCGCACCGCGCCGCACCGCACCGCACCACGCCGCACCGCGCCGCACCGCACCACGCCGCACCGCACCGCACCGCACCGCACCACGCCGCACCGCACCGCACCACGCCGCACCGCACCGCACCACGCCGCACCGCGCCGCACCACGCCGCACCACGCCGCACCGCACCGCACCACGCCACACGCAAGTAAGTGGAATGTTAACAGTCAGGCAGGCAGCGGAGCCGCATGCAGGTCTTAGCCTTTAACTGTCTCACTTTCAGAGCAGACATCACATATTTCACATCCTACACACACACACACACACACACACACACACACACACACACACACACACACACACACACTGCTCCATCAGCTGTTCTCAGGGCAGAACTTGAACTCACTTGCGGGGCGGCTACTTGGGTTCGTGATTTTCAGGTAGATACCACGCAGGTTTACCTCATATGAGTAGCATTTACTCCACTACTGTTGTCATTCTGTTGCCTTCCCAGTAAAATAATCCTGACATCCACGCACAAAGTTGCTTTTCTTATTTATCTTCAACACACAAACTAACCTGGCGTCTTCTACCCTGAACGGTGGTAGGAATTTAACACATACCAATCTCTATAACCCCTTATATACATTTACAAACAAGAACAGTTCTTAAACTTCAGCATATAACTTCACACACCTCCGCACACAGGGCCCGCACTCTCACACACAGTCCAATACCCGTTGACACTTCCGTTGGCCTGTTGATGTTCGAGTTCGCTGAAGTCCCGTTACTTTTCCCCTTGTTGGAACCGGATGGACCAAACGAAACCGTCTCGCTCCGCCGACGTCCTCATTAACGGGTCCACACTTCCCATTACTTAATTCTGAACTATCCTCCGCGTATAATCTTTTTTCTAACTCACCAACTATGTTTAACACGAATTTTTTGTTTCCCGTATTGTTCCAATCCCTCTTTCTTTTTTCTCTCCTTCCGCTCTCGTTCTCCTCTCCTCTCCCAGAATCCTCTTTCTCTCCCATTTCTTTCCCTCCGTACACTTCACTTCCCCTCGTAAATCTCAGTTACTCTCAGACATAGGAATTCATCCCTCCCCGTACTCTACAATAAGGTAAATCACCGAAATATACATTTATGTAACTCCCTTACCCATTCTTAACCCCAGTTACCTATCAAAAGACATAAACCCCCTCTTCTTGTGGTTCTCAAACCCCAGGGCTACACACACACCTCATGTCATCAAGGTAAATGGTGAAGGCTTGCTAGAGGTCAGACATCTTGAATAGATGTTTTGCTTGTAATTTTCTCGCTGTCTGAACAGTTTCTGTTCCCTGAAAGTTCGGCCATATTTCTGTCTTACATCCTGACTTTACATTTTAAAATCGCTGCTGCTCTTCACATTTCTTCTGTCATCTATAGTGAAACACTCTCGGTCTCCTGACTCTTGGCTCATCTGCACATGTCAGCTGGCCTCTGAAGTTTTGATTTAGCAGAAATTATTTCTGCCTAAAGTTAATTGTAATCTCATAAAAAAGTAAATTACCTAATTAGGGGGAGATTCTTTATTTGAACATACAGTTGAGCCCAAAAATATTCATACAACTGGCATATTTATCTTTAAATTAATCTTTTGTTTTGACCTAAACGTTTCTTCAGACATGTACTAAATTCTGACAGAGAGTCTGTGGAGGCAGCTAAAGATTAGGGTGATGGCAAAGAGGCCTTCCATCCTCCAGGACTTGGAGTTCGTCTCCAAAGATAAATACTGAAATTACTGGTGGAAACATGGAAAAAGCTGCTCAGACGTTACAAGAAGCTGAAATGACAGTAACGGTTACTGCACTGAATATTGAGAAGATAAAATATTATTTTGACTTTTCCTCTGGAATCTGTTACTATTTTGGTGCTTTGACCTTTTGTAAATATATAAATCTGTTATTTTAAAGGGAATGTTTAACTCAGAGAACTAACCTTACATGAATATAATTTTTCTTACATCGCTGTCCTTCAAAGTGGTTAGAAAAATGCAAGTAATTAAAAAATCTGATGGAAATCCTGAACTGTATTTCTAAACTGTTTCAGGGTTATGTTGATGCTGCAGCAGCTTCTATACTAACCGCTTCTATAGCTGCTGCTGTTCCCACTGAACACCTGACTGCATCAGACGTGTTCATTCACAAACTGCTGCAGGTCACGTGAGCCGCCCAGAAACTTTAATGGGTAGCGATACGAAACATCATCCCGTCTGTCCTGACCTTCATCTGCCTGACCTCAATCTGTTCTGACCTTCATCTGTCTGACCTTCATCTGCTTGACCTTCATCTGCCTGACCTTCATCTGCTTGACCTTCATCTGCCTGACCTTCATCTGCCTGACCTTCATCTACCTGACCTCAATCTGTTCTGACCTTCATCTGTCTGACCTTCATCTGCCTGACCTTCATCTGCCTGACCTTCATTTGCCCTGACATTCATCTGCCTGACCTTCATTTGCCCTGACCTTCATCTGCCTGACCTTCATTTGCCCTGACCTTCATCTGCCTGACCTTCATTTGCCCTGACCTTCATCTGCCTGACCTTCATTTGCCCTGACCTTCATCTGTCTGACCTATATCTACCCTGACTTCCACCTTCCTGACCTCCATCTACCTGACCTTCATCTGCCTGACCTTCATCTGCCTGACCTTCATCTACCCTGACCTTCATCTTCATTTCACACTAATCCACCTTCATTAATAATTGACATCTAATCTCTGAAGCAGCAATAAAAGAAACCATTTATTTTATTTTCCTCAGGCCAGCCTGACCAACTCGACTCTGCAACAAAAGATTGAAACAACCTAAAGATTGAAACAAAGGAAGGTCACAAGAGCTCCTAGCTGAGGTGTATAATTAGGTTGAAACCCGAGTTCTGAAGTTACATCAGGACTGGTCATCCTGTGGAAGATGTTTAATTATATACTAGCTGTGTTGCTCGGCTTACCACAGCTAATGAGTTTTAACATCCAGCATGGAGGATGCATTGTGCCCTAAAGCTGCTGTAACCAAACATGCCCTGAGTCCTGAGCAGACATTGAGAAACTAGAATCGGGTTTCTAGAGTTCAGTAACTATGAATCCAGCTCATCGTTGTTTCAGCTCTTAGCTAGACGTTAAAAGCTTTGATCAGCAGATAATCTGACAGTTAGTTCAGACACTCAAAGAATTTCTTTAAGCAGCATTTTAACTGAGGAGCTACATGTATGAATTTGAGACGTTTAACAGAGTCAGGACATTAAATGATAAAAATGTGATTGATTGATCAGAAGCAACAGTTCAATCTACAAACATCAGTGGCTGCATATTTGGTGATGATGATGTTTGCATGTTTTGACTAATTTTGTCTGATATTAGAGTGAATATAATAAAAGCAAGACAATAAAAGCACAGATGCTAAAATTTAAATATTCAAAGCAATAAAACTAAAATAGAATAAAATCCAAATGGCAGAAAGTCAAAGTGAATTCAACCTTTTCTGTGTAACATGAGTCCAGATTATTCACAGAAAACTTGAGGACCTTTTTGTAAAGCATATCTCCTAACCAAGGAGATTTAACTGACATGACAGGAAGCTAAATTCACTCTTAAGTTAATGTCAAATAAAGCTTCCCAATGATACTGTTTGGAAGCAATCATGTCTATAGATGAGGATCAATAACTCCCACTGTAGGCTGACATCTTTAAAGTGGATCCGGTCAGGATTACAACCCAGAGCATCATAAGTCTGAAACAAAACGCTTCAGAGGCAGAGTTTCAGTAAATACATCCTGGGAGAGAAATGTCCTGAAGACGGATTATCTCAAACGCAGCAGCAGCAGCGTGGAGCTTCATAAAGAGTTTCTAATATTACTTTGAAACGTCTGTCATCACTTGCTGTCTGATTAATTTGAATAATTATTGGTTCGTTTAGCAGCACAGAGATCATTTAAACCCCACATTGTCAGTTAATCCTTACAATTAAAATAAACAAAACTAAAAGTACGCAGTGATGATGCAACAGGACACTGGGAATTTCAACATCACTTTGTACAATGGTAGTGTAACAAGTTTAGAAAATGTGCTTTTATTTATTTTTATAATGTTTGAAATTTCACCAAATCCTGATTAATACTGAAGAATCATATTTTTTTGTTATATTTTAAGGATTGTATTATTTTATTTATTTTGGTAAACACTACTACCTGTACTGTTGCTTTAAGAGAGTGTTCTATGACATCATTACTGTACTACCCTCAGTTGGCGCTAGGCTGCCTGAGGAGAGGTAGGAAAGTTTCTTTGCTCTTGGTTAAGTTCATGGTTTTTTTGATATTTGTAAAATAATTGAAAGCACATGCAGCTGTGAATGTTTATGTTTTAATACATACATTTCTTTTGACAAGTTAAGAAAATTTTGTTGTAAATATTAGAGCTTATATTGTTATTAGTTAGTCACAGGGTTTCTCCATGTGCTTATCTGCTAGGGGAATTCCGACTTCTGTGTGTGGAAGAGCTGCATGCTAAAGGGCTTTCTGTATTTCTATTTGTGCAGGCCTCTGCCAGCAACCTGCATTAAACAACAACCAGCAACTCCAGTGGTCTGAGTCCCTTCTTGGTCTGAACACAACGCAGACTACATCGAGGTTAACCGTCTGTATAAGACTAGATTTTTGGTAAAAGAACACTAGTAATATACACCGGTTACAGTAGCAAATCAAAAGGGCCTTTCATACCTCAGAAACAAAATCTGAATGTTTGCTTCATGTTGAGATTCATGTAATAAATGTCTTGATATGGAAGCCAGATAGGAGCCAATGAGGCGGCAGCGTTTCAACGTTTCCTCCACAAACTCCAAATGAAAATTCCTGTCAGTCAAAATCTACTTTCAGAAAATTGATAAATAAAAATGGTTCAGACAGTTTGATGGTTCCCTGCATGGACAGTTTTTGTTATTTAAATCTTGATTTAAACCAGATAAATAAAGATGAGGAGGCTTCCTGATTGAGCCTGAATCATTCCTTATTTGAACTCCTCTGCCTTTTCTATCATCTTTTATTCTTTAAATAAAACCTTTAAATCTAATATTTGACCCACAGATTAAGATGATCTGACTGTCTGACTGAATGGTTCAGCTGCATTGTTCATACATGTCCAACTCACCAACTCATTGCAATCGTTGGCTCTTTGGAGGATTCGTATTGAGTTCAAGGGGAGCTGGTGTGTATTACACACACATTTCTGCTGTGTGGTTTTGCATTTAGCTGCTGCTATTTTAACGCTCGTCTTCAGAGATATAAACAGAGTGTGGTGTCAACCAGAGCTGGAACATTCAGAGGAACGAACCACTGTGACGTTGACAGCAGTTGGTATTTTTGATCATTCGCACTTTGAAGTCCAAGCCGATGCTGTGATTGTTGCTCTGTATTTGCTTCTGGGATTTGCCATGTTTGCCTTTGTTGAAGCCGCTGCTCTGCTGTTAGTAAGCTGGGGAAATAATACACAGGGGACAGAAGCATTTCTTTTTAAAATAGGTCATAATGTTGCTGTGTTTTTCTTAAAAGCTGCACAACTCAAAGAACCTTCAGTTGTTTTTTATAACTAGAAATTTTACACAGCTGAGTTTTTGGTCTGCTTTCCAGCATGTGTTCCTTCTCTGTCTAAAGGTTTTGTCTCACATACAAACCAATAAAACCCAATGGGATAAAATGTAGATTCCTGAAAACTTTCGTGTCGACTGATTCATCCAGTTTTCTCTCATAAAACCCAAAGATGCGACCAGATGAACTGCACTAAACTGGTTTAGATAATTTTATATTTCCTGATGTACGTTCTGATTCCTCTTCATGTTCCAAACAGTTATGGAGAACTGCAGGGTTTGTGCCTCCAACATGCTGCCAATCAGTGACATGTTTAGAATTAGATTTCATTCTTATGCTGATAATATTCTACTATTTTGACCAAATAAAGAAAGAAGAAACGCATTAAAATATACTGACATCTATTAATAATTTAAAACTAAATCTTCTTTTAGTGATAAGGCTCTTAGTTGGAGTGACTTGCATTTATTTCTCTAAACGTTTACAACAATTTTCAGCTTTACGACGTTTTGTGAGGAAATGAACAGAGCTTCTAAACAAATACAGAATTATTTTTGCTTCTGTTTCTTAATGTTTCCACAGAAAGTATCCCTGGGTAAGTGCCTCAAAACTGGTACCATGTATTAACATGTTATTAACAGAATTTCAAATCAATAACCAGTGACGCCATATTTTTATAAAAATAGTTCACAGCTGGATAAAGAGCAGAAAACAGAACCTTCAGCTCTGTGTGTGATCGTCCCTGAAACAGGCCGTCCTGACCCAAATGTCTCCAGCCACCTTCCTCTGACTCACCATGCTTGAATCTAAATGTACATTTTAAAGTTAACAATGTGCAATCAGCGAGCCGTCGGCATGCTGACTGATTGCTGCAGGTCAGACGGAGCGCTGGCAGAGAGACGAAGGCAGAAATAATGAGAGGAGTGTGTTCTGCTCTCATGTCGCCCGCTGTGTCGTTAGCTGGTGATTACAACCGTAATGACCCTGTAACTCCAACACCTGTCAACTTTACATTCACTGCTTTTCATTATGCTGCTTGTTTCTCCTTCGGCTCGTCCTGCAGGCTTGAATCAGAGTGAGGGACGCTGAGGGTCTCGTTCCACTAAGGATGCTTCAGGAGGTCCTGCAGGTGTTTTGTGATCCTTGAACCAAATGACCTGGACTTTGATTTCTCAGCTGATCAGCACTGGTTACAGAGGTCACCAGTTCAGCTCCTACTTCAAACAAATGACCTCACAAATCTGCAACTGGGTGGAATAAAAACTCACAACCTGTCAACCTGCTGACACCCAGCAGGTAAAGATGTGTAAAAATAAATCAATCTACTGAAGCAGCTTATGTGCATGCGGACAATTTTAGGAAAATCCATCCAAAAAAATCCATCCTTTATTTTGAGTATATTTTGTTAGTGTGGAGAAAAATCCCTCGTTAAGGAATGATGATCAAGTTTTCATTTGATTTTACAATTTGTCCTAAAGGAAGTAAAAACCTTTAAAGAACCCCAGAAGAAGAAAAATACATACATAAATAAATATTACTGATGTATCGCTACAGTTTAAAGCAGGGGTGTCAAACTCATTTTCACCGAGGGCCACTGCAGCATATTGGCCCCCCTCAATGGGCCACATTTACGGTACAAATCAGGAGTGCATCCCTGCTAAAACACCCCAGACAAAAGGTTGACTTCCCTCATTCAGTTCTGTAGAGGCTTATAATGAGTCAATGGTCCAGGTGTGTCAGAGAAGGAATGCATCTAAAGCTGCAGATGGTAGCTCTGGAAAACTACTTGGGCAGCCCTAGCATAAATGTATAAAAATACAATGTTAAAAATAAATTAAACACCTCATATTGTTAAATAACTGATTTTATGTATTGAAGTTTTAAATATTACATTTGAGTTTCCATGGATGTAAAATTACTGCTCAGTTTAAAAATTACAATATTTAAATCAGTGATTAAAGGTAAACAAACAGATAATAAAAACAATCACATGGGCAGACATTATAGACTTTACGCAAAGATTTAGTCTCAGAGGCAACTGAAATCAATTAATTAGAAAAACCCTTTCTGAATATCATCTCATGGTCTCTGAACTAAATGCGTCTTTCTGACCAGGAGCTGACAGCGAGTTGAAGAGTTATGGACCGGACGCTTTGGAGCGTCTGGTTAGGAAGCGCCTTACAAACCTTTGGTTGAAATGGCGCGTTAAATTCAAGTCTTTAGTTTTCTCTACAGACCAGAGAAAACTAAAGAGAATGCAACGTTGTGTTAATCCATTTCAGGAGCCGGCAGTTTATCTTGAGGAAATAAATGACGATGCAAAAGTTAATTAGACTGTAACATGCGCAGTCCGCTGCTCAACCACTGCGGACGAGGCTCCGCCGCTGTAAAGAATTAGAAACCGCTGGAAGTAACTCATCCAGCGGATTTAACAAATGGAGCCTTCTGGGTGGAAGTTACCCAGGAGAGCGGCGCTCTGGAGGAGCTGCAGACGTAACATCTGTCCGGTAAGGAGAAGCGAAACCACGCAAAAAAAAAAATGTAGATGCATTTAACTGCTTAATCTGTGATGGGATCTGGATTCACGGTGAATATTAACTGAACCACATGAAATGCGACTAAATAGCCGATGTTAGTATGATTGTAATTTCACGGATAAAAATAGTACAGGACAGATTTTTTAATGTTGTCGGTCAAGATAACGGATAACAAAAAAGTCTAGCGCCACCTGCCGCCCTGACACCAACTCACACATCTTCATTCTCAGTCTTACTTGTAAATTGATTTTTCTTTTCTTGGCCGTTTTGATGTTAGCTTGTCGAAGTCTCAGTTTTATTCGCTGGGAAAATCAATAAGCAGCTTGAGGTGACTCTGCTGCTCTCTAGTGGCGAGAAGCCGTAATGTTGGCTGGTAACAATCGGAATGCATTATGGGAGATGTAGTTTATAGTCAATTCGTGCTCAAAACTTATTTTAAGTCAATCATCGGCCTATAAAATGCTGGGGGGCCAAATGTGGCCCGCGGGCCTTGAGTATTACGCCACAGAACTGCCAATTGGTAATTGAAGTAAAGTAGCTTCGATTTCAAAGAAGCCGACATTGAAGTCGATTAGCAAGTGAACCATCACCAAAGAGGAAGGCTCTTGTTGTCTCACTGCACCCCAAGAGATGCATAACCTACAAAAACCATTTCTGTCTGGTTTTGAACCAGAGACCTTTTGCATGTAAAGCAAACGTGATAACCACTACACTACAGGAACTGAACTTCTCTGCTTTGTTTCAGTTTGAGGTTCCAAAGTTGATGATGTGAGATGCAACGCATGAAAATTTCAACTGAGGTTTGCACTCAGATGCCTGGATTCAGATAACAGACCATGACACCACAGAACCTTGTTGACCTTTAGTAAACACCTGTGATGTATAGAACATGCAAAATCTGGTTTCGAACCAGAGACCTTTCGCATGTAAAGCAAACGTGATAACCACTACGCTACAGGAACTCTTGCCGTTTGCAGTGTTCCTGGTAGATGATCCACATTTTGTTAGTGACTAATGTCAACAATGGGCATGGAACAATGTCAAATACTTAAACCACAGATCCTCTCAGAGAGCACAGTAACTTGGTGAACAAACTGTCAGACTTATACTTGTGCCTAATTTCACATTACAGTCCATAAACTAACCCTGGGATCAAAAAATGTATTGAAAATGTCATTAGCAGAGACAACACTTTACAATTAATAATGGTTCAAAAATAAAATCAACACTTCAAAATAAAGGGTTCAAAAATAAAATCAACACTTTACAATTAAAAAATGGTTAAAAAAATAAAATTAAAAATGGTTCAAAAATAAAATCAACACTTTACAATTAAAAAAGTGTAAAATGTATTTTTGAACCATTTTTAATGGTTCAAAAATACAATCAACAGTTCAAAATGTATAATGGTAACTGTTTCTGTCTGTTCAGTCCATAAACTAAGCCTGGGATCAAAATATGTATTGAACATGTCATTAGCAGAGACAAATGTTTCTACAGAGACTTGGCTAAATGGCTATAAAATAAAATCAATACTTACAAATAAAAAATGGTTAGGAAGCGCATTACAAACTTTTGGTTGAAATGGAGCGTTAAATTCAAGTCTCCATTACAGACCAGAGAAAACTAAAGAGAATGCAACGTTGTGTTAATCCATTTCAGGAGCCGGCAGTTTATCTTGAGGAAATAAATGACGATGCAAAAGTTAATTAGACTGTAACATGCGCAGTCCGCTGCTCAACCACTGCAGACGAGGCTCCGCCGCTGTAAAGAATTAGAAACCGCTGGAAGTAACTCATCCAGCGGATTTAACAAATGGAGCCTTCTGGGTGGAAGTTACCCAGGAGAGCGGCGCTCTGGAGGAGCTGCAGACGTAACATCTGTCCGGTAAGGAGAAGCGAAACCACGCAAAAAAAAAAAGAAAAAAAATCCTGGTAGAAGCGCACACCGGACCGCACAGGGTAAAACACTCAGAGTTCAGTTGATCTGTTTGGATCAGACAGATCCAACTGACTGATGAATTAGCGCAGATTTTTCTGCAGATGGGAACCAGGAGGAAGTTGTTCAGACCCCAGCGGGTGAAGTGATGCTAATTTAAGTAAATTCGCTTAATTTAATTTATTAAAAGTTACTGGGGCCTCAGTCAGTGGTTTTTGTCACTACGAGAAAAATGTAGATGCATTTAACTGCTTAATCTGTGATGGGATCTGGATTCACGGTGAATATTAACTAAACCGCATAAAATGCGACTAAATAGCCGATGTTAATATGATTGTAATTTCACGGATAAAAATAGTACATGACCGATTTTTTTTATGTTGTCGTCAAGATAACGGATAACAAAAAAAGTCTAGCGCCACCTGCCGCCCTGACACCAACTCACAGCTTGAGGTGACTCTGCTGCTCTCTAGTGGCAAGAAGCCGTAATGTTGGCTGGTAACAATCGGAATGCATTGTGGGAGATGTAGTTTGTAGTCAATTCGTGCTCAAAACCTATTTTAAGTCAATCATCGGCCTATAAGATGCTGGGGCGGGCCACATAAAATGACATGGCGGGCCACATGTGGCCCGCCATATGTGTCAAACCATAAGTTTGACACATATGGTTTAAAGGTTTATTATTTTTACTGCAAAGAAAATAAAGCACAACAAAACGCTGAAGTGATCAATTAAAGTCAAATGAACTTTAAAGTTTCTTTAACTTAAAACCCAAACTGCACCATCCAGATGAGTCACATTCAGGTTCAGACCTTTAATCCTCAGCTTTGCTCAGAATCTGCTAAACTTGGGTTAAAACTCGACTCTCGACTCGGAGCGTCTGCAGATGTGAAAGGTTCAATATTCACACATTTCTTTAACTTTCCTACAAAAACTCAGCAGTGCAACATTTCTGCGTATTTAAACGAAGGCTGCACAATATTAGAAAATCATACAAAGGTGATAATATGAATAAATATTACAATGACAACATGAGCTGAAATATCTTTCTCCTCAGTGTTTCAGTCTCTCTGTGACCTTTAACCTTCTGGATGATGTCATTAGTGTCCGGTGAGACTGTGTCCAACTGGTGAAATGTTGCTTGAAAAATACACGTTCATAACACCTGGAATATATTAGCCAATAATTATTGCTCCCCAACAGTCCTTTGCATTATTATTATTGCACACCAATAATAAGACACACTCACAGCTGCATAGATCACTGTGCATCATCAGCACATCTCTTTCCATATGTAGTTTAAAAAAAGAGTTTGTAAATCAAACTTTGAAGAAAATCTGTAGGATTGTAGCTACATATTTAATTTATTTGGTGAACATAGATAATGTTTATTAAAAGTCAATGAATGTAAAAAGGAAAAGCAAAATTAAAGATTATAAAACATATTGTTAATGTTGACCAACCATTGCTTATTGACACAGAGCAGTTAGAAAATGAATACAGGACAAAAAAATTACAATATGTATCAAATGTTTATGTTCCAGAACTGATTTCTAGTTGGTTTTCTGTATTATTCTGTAAATAAATGATTCCATCACTACCAAGGAGAAACGTTACTAAGTTTATACAAGTTATATCAGAATCTGTGCAAAAGGTTTAATAGGAAAACATAATAGAAACTGAGATCAATGTGTGAAACTTGAGGAGCAAAACCAAAAGTTTTCATGTTGGTTGAAAATCACCGTTTGGTTGAAGTTCCTGTTCCAGTGAACGTCTCACTGAATGTTTATCGTCACAAAGAGCTTCTGGAAATTAAGCTCCCATCTTTTCATTGATGTCGGAGCTAATGCAGCTCCGTGTGTTTGGGTGAGCAGGACCACTGATTTGTTTGCTTGTTTTGAATTTGCATAGCTGCACTAATTTTCTGTCTCATTTTAAAACATCTCAATTACGCCTCCAAACACCTGCGTCGCCCCCCTCTGCATGCGGCGGATGATGTTATGATGTTATGCAGGATCCATTATCCCGCTGGCGGCTCCAGGAACACTGAGGCAGGGCTTAGTGCCAACATGTCAGCTATCTGTGTGAGGAGCTCAGTGGGAAAAACATTCAGACCTGAGAACAGGAATCATTTTAATGCAGATCTCTCCAAAGTCACAATGTAATAGAACCACAATGAGAAACAACTTTTTGTTCTGAAGGACAGCAGAGCTCCTTCACAAGCAGCCGACCTTCTGGAGAGGCGACACAAACACACCCTGACGTGATGACAGAGGAGGGGAGGCGACTCGCAGGCAAAGTCACTTCACAGCAACGTTCCCATTAGCAAACAGGGATCCACTGGAAACATTAAGGAAATTGGCTGCAAGGTTGTTCACAGCTGGTCCACTGTGATCGGAAATGAGTTCTACAAACAGCATTAAGAAAGTCAAGCCAGTGCATGTGTGTTTAGGAGCGAGTCTCCTGCCTTCCTGAGTCCTCACCATGTCTCAGTGGAAGACGGCCCAAACCGGGTTCTACAGAAGTCAGACGGAGCTGAGAACAATAAATGATGGAAGGAGATGCAGAGATGATGTTTCTGCTTTTCGAGCCTCAATAAAAATAATTCCTTTCAAACTATATAATAAGTTTGCAGCGTTGGACACATTGTGGAGGATTATCCGTCTCCATGCTGAGTTCTTGATCAGCGAGTGGAATTCATGAGTTTGATCATTAATACCAAAATACAGCTGGTCCATTTCTCATGCTACCTTTAGGAGCTAGCAGGACAAAATGGCATCAAACTAAAGTTTTCCATTGTCTTTGTTAGCTTGTATTTAAACTACGCCTTAAAGAGGGCGTTCCTTTAGCTTTGGCTTTACAACCAGCTGGAAGAGTCAGAAGGAAAACAGAATAAACTCAGTAAACAGTTGGCTATGCTAACACTCAGGAACGAACCGTAACATCGGTTTGACTGGAAATCACTGACATGTTCAGAACAATATTGTTTTTGGCATAAAACTTCAACTTGCATCAAGAAAACATGAGACAAGAAAATTAGTAAATATAGTTAAAAAAACATGCAGCAACTTTGATCCTCATTTGATCCTAATCAGAAATTTAACAAGTTTCTCTGTTTTCTGTGTTTGTTTTATTTTTCTGCTGTTTAATTTTATAATTTGTTTTTGATTCAGTTCATTTTTATTTGTCATTCCGGCCTCCATTCACTTTTATTTGCTCCTGGTTTCCTGGGTCTGGAACCAGACCTGGTACCTGGTCCGGTACCTGGTCTGGTACCCGGTCTGGTACCGGGTCCGGTACCTGGTCCGGTACCTGGTCTGGTACCAGACCTGGTACCTGGTCCGGTACCTGGTCTGGTACCTGGTCTGGAACCAGACCAGGTACCAGGTCCGGTACCTGGTCCGGTACCTGGTCTGGTACCCGGTCTGGTACCCGGTCTGGTACCAGGACAGGTACCGGGTCCGGTACCCGGTCTGGTACCCGGTCTGGAACCAGACCTGGTACCTGGTCTGGTACCTGGTCCGGTACCCGGTCCGGTACCTGGTCTGGTACCAGGACAGGTACCGGGTCCGGTACCCGGTCCGGTACCTGGTCTGGTACCTGGTCCGGTACCTGGTCCGGTACCTGGTCTGGTACCAGGTCTGGTACCTGGTCTGGTACCAGGACAGGTACCTGGTCCGGTACCTGGTCTGGTTCCAGACCTGGTACCTGGTCTGGTACCTGGTCCGGTACCTGGTCCGGTACCTGGTCTGGTACCAGGACAGGTACCGGGTCCGGTACCCGGTCCGGTACCTGGTCTGGTACCTGGTCCGGTACCTGGTCCGGTACCTGGTCTGGTACCAGACCTGGTACCTGGTCTGGTACCAGACCTGGTACCTGGTCCGGTACCTGGTCCGGTACCTGGTCTGGTACCAGGACAGGTACCGGGTCCGGTACCCGGTCCGGTACCTGGTCTGGTACCTGGTCCGGTACCTGGTCCGGTACCTGGTCTGGTACCAGACCTGGTACCTGGTCCGGTACCTGGTCTGGTACCTGGTCTGGTACCTGGTCTGGTACCTGGTCCGGTACCTGGTCCGGTACCTGGTCTGGTACCAGACCTGGTACCTGGTCCGGTACCTGGTCTGGTACCTGGTCTGGTACCTGGTCCGGTACCTGGTCCGGTACCTGGTCTGGTACCAGACCTGGTACCTGGTCTGGTACCAGACCTGGTACCTGGTCTGGTACCTGGTCCGGTACCTGGTCCGGTACCTGGTCCGGTACCTGGTCTGGTACCAGGACAGGTACCGGGTCCGGTACCTGGTCTGGTACGGGTCTGGTACCGGCCCGCGGTCCTCTCTGTCAGAACCCCGTTCTGTTGCTTCATGTCTCCGTTCCTCTGGAGCAGATAGGATGGAATAAAGTATCACAATGTTTTTTAAATCAGCTGCAAAGAGGAGAAAATTTTGTCCTGACATTTTTTGCCTTTAGATTAAAATATCTGAACTTCTGAAAAGTTAAACTGATGATGCGAAATAATAAATAAAAAGAAAAAAAATGCAGTTTATCTGTGATTAATGCCAAACAGGAAACTGGAGGAAGTGAGGCATTTAGGTTGGCAGTCACCAGATAATGAGAATCAAAGATATTTTATGTTTTCATATTTGCATATTAATCCAGTTATGGTTCTGTTGAGCAGCTGAAGATGATCTTCTGTTACGATGTTTCCAGGACCGTTGAGGTGATTCTGCAGATGAAGCTACTTCAGGTAAATGACAGACGTTTCTCTCTCCTCCTCTCCCTCCTTCCATCTCGTCTCTATTTGTCTTTTTCTCTGATGAACCGTTTCACTTCCCTGACCTCAGCTGTGAAACCATCCTTTTAAATCCTTCAGTCTTTTCTCTGTTTTCTCTCTCTCACTTCATCCCTTCCTTCTCCCTGCCGGATGACTTTGAGTTTGTCGTTATACCTCCTCCTCTCCTCCCTCCAGGCCTAACAAGCGCCTTGCTCCCTTCGTTTCACACCTCCTCTTCTCTCGTTTCCCCTGTTGTTCCCTCTGCCTTTGTTCTTCATCTCCCTCTTTCAATTAGCTGCTCTGCCCAGCGCCTGGCAGGCTGGCCAGCGGTGTGGGCAGTCTGCGGCCGGACCAGGTGTTCTACCTGCTTCCTTCTGAAAGGAACAGCTGCTAATGGGGATCAGGAAGATTCAGGGACAAATGAGGAACAGAATCTGAGTCAGTCAGAGCAGCAGGTGGGGGAGGGGGGTCACCCTGTCAGTCAGAAACATCACAGCTTTAGAGGTATTGGCTGTTAAGCATCGCTAAATATGAAGAGATGAACTACAGCAGCAGAGGACCAAACTAGGAGCCAATCAGCAGAGAACAGGGACTCATTACAGGATAACAATAAGAGATTCAAAACGAACCAGCCTGAGTCGGCTTCTTTCTCTTTTGGTACCATCAGTCTAATTTATATTCCAAAAGTTTTATTAACTCTGCAACAATAAGAAATAATAAATTTGGACTAAACCTGTTTAAATGAGAAACTGTCAGATTATTGGAGGGAAACCTTCAGTAGTTCTTCATTCAGGGTTTAGACTCCAGTTTTTATTAAAATAAACTATCTGGTTTTCTGATCACAAATGAAAAGCTCATTTTGTGTTTTTTTTCTCACCTCAGTTGTTCAGATTCAAGTTTTATCCACATTTTTCACATTAGTTTTTTTTATTCCATTTGGGTCTCAGCTGATTCTAGAAACAGTTAAAAACACACCAGCTGTTTTCTGGCAGCAATTTAATGTTTTTTAGGTGTCTAGAAAATGAACCATTTTAAAACCTCCTGATTGTTAAGTCACAGTCTACAGGCACTGCCCCGTTACCTAGCAACCCTGAGCCAAACCCGTCACCTAGCAACCCGAGATAAACCCGTCACCTAGCAACCCGAGATAAACCCGTCACCTAGCAACCCGAGATAAACCCGTCACCTAGCAACCCTGAGCCAAACCCGTTACCTAGCAACCCCATAGAAATCTTCTGCTGAAAGTGAATTCATAGCACCTGATTCATTCCGTCTGATTTTAAATCATTGTAACTGGCTGCACAGTGTCCCTCCTGCAGAAACGTGGGGCCGGGCCCCTCCTGGCCCTCCCATGAAGAGCCCCTGGCTGACAGACGAAGTGCATCTGGAAACCTGATAGAAACTCCTTCCAGCGCCTCCTAAAGCCTCCGGCTGAGTCTCACGTTTCCTCCCTGCGATTCTCTCTGATTCTGCTGGACTATTGAATAAATGATGAAACCAGATATGACTCTGCATTCACTCCAGTATTTAGTTTCTCTTCCTCTTACAGCCGATGTTGCTGCCTTTCAGCTCTCATTCTGAATAAATGATGAGATTCCAGCGTTTCTCATGCAACCGCCGCTTTTATCTCATTTGTTTCATCTTCTTTTCATCTGATAATTGCTACAAGATCTTTGCACGAATACATGAGCACTAGTCAACCCACTTGGTTGAACAAATAGCAAGAAATATCAAACTGTTCATACGTTATGCTCCTCTTGATCGGGGAACAGAAGTTATGGACGTACGCTTTGATATTTGAAAATGCAACATGGAGAGATCTTGAAACTAATAAATTTACACGTTGGCTCCGCCTCCAAACTTTCACAACAAAAGCTGGAAAATTCATGTATCTGATAAACTCCCATATCGATGGAACTTATAAAGTCATAGCTTTAGTAAATTAAATGTTTGTCTGCAATATGTAAATTATGAATTATGAATATTGAAATAATTAGTCATTAACTTCCTGCATTGCCAGGAATCATTCACATAAGTTGCTTTACATCTGGAAAAATTAATACATTTAAAATCTTTACTTTTATTGTTAACATTTCATTGAAATAATTTTGGCTTCAACACTGCAACTTCTTTATGAAGCAGAAGAGAAACTCTAAAATTAAACTTCTGAAACCTTTATTAAACTCTTTACACTGAGACACACAGGACACACACACACACACACACACACACACACACACACACACACACACACACACACACACACACACACACACACACACACACACAGGGACAATCAACCTGACAGTCATGTTTTTGGACTGTGGGAGGAAACTGGGGTACCCAGAGAAAACCCACCATGCACAGGGAGAACATGCAGACTCCATGCAGAAAGAAGGCCCGGACCTTCTTGCTGCATGGCTGCAGCTCTACCAGCTGTGCCACTGTGCAGCCCTTTAAATATATAAGTTGACAAATTAGCTGTGGCATGTCATGTTTTCTTCTGTTTGAAATCTTTATTGATTTTGGTTGCTAAAACATGACACCCTTTGTTGTACAATATATTAAAAGCATTTTCTTAGTTTACTAGCTGAACTTGTAAGTCACAAATCTGGATCCTTGACTTCACCTGCAGGACTACAGAACGTTAACGTCCTGCCGGCCAAACCGCAGAGGGAAGTCCAGTTCTTATCGCAACTCAAGAATCAACCAGAGGGTGAAGAGCGTTCCAACCTCGTCCTCCTCCCTGCTTCTTTAAGGTCTTTGTTATAGCGCCCCCTTCACTTCCAGAGCGCAATGGTTCATTAATGGTATTGGTGTGGCGGCTGACTCCGCCCCTTCCTTTTTCCCAACATGAAACTGAGATGAACTGACAGTCAGTGGACTGGTTGGGCCCGATCAGGTCCAGAAGTCGTTTTTCAGCATGTTGAGTTTCAGACGTTGTGAAGATGTTAGTGTCTCATGAATGTGATGCATCGGCTGGGTGCAGCTGCGTCTGCTGCTCTGCTCTGGCCTTTCTTTTGTTTTGCAGTTGACATAAATCATAAAACTACCTGAGCAATGCAGCAAACCGTCCTGCAGACGGCGGTTCTGGAACCTGGCTCACCATCTGCACAGGAAGTGGCTGTTCTGGTGGACAACATGGCAGCTGGTTAGCATGTGGCTGTTCCATCCTCCATGTTTCCTCCTGTCTGTTTCAGTAAACATGCAGGTTCTGCACAACCCAAATCACTCTCACTACAAAAGAACTGCCAACTGCAAAACAGATTACAGCGACTGTGTGTGGCTGATAGAACGCCTGCACCAAGTAGTTACAAGTTTCATTACGCTGCATGGAGCATCCAGATCTTCTGCCCTGCTGCAGCTAATGCTGTGGCGCCGCATCAGTAGCCGGGTAGAACCGGGCCACGTTTGGACCTGATAAGGCGAAACTCAATGGAAAGCTGCTGGGATCCTGCAGCTCAGCAGGGTTTGGGATTTTCTCTGGATAAAAGCTTTCAGTTCGGCTCCAGAGACAGAAACATGCTGATTTTAAAGGTTTATTACTGATAACTAAACTCTGAACTCTGACACTAAGAGTCTTAACTTTTTATTTTCACCTATGAAATGTTTTTTTCCTCCTTGCAGGCGAGAACAAGGAGCTGTGAAACCTCTGGAGGACGTTCTGTCAGACTTTATCAGTGCTAATGCAGCACAAAGCCCACAGCCTCGTCTGTCCGTCTGTCTGACTCTTTCTTTCCTCACCTCCAGCTCCATTTCTCCCTCCGTCTCTCTTTCATTCCCTCTTTGTGTTCTTATCTGATGAAGTGAATAATTCATGTCTATTCTTCAAGGAGGCTCTCAGTTCTACCTCCTGGTGTTTTCTTTAAAGCGCTGGGGGTCCAGGTGTGTGAGCCGCGTTCATGTTCTCAGAAAAGGTTCAGTTTCAGATTCCACAGCTTTCATTCATCCAACAAACACAAATAAAATAAAATAAAATAAACCACGGCGAAAAAATACAGTCTCAAAATAAGACAACAGCTCTTTGTTGGTTTTGCTCTGACATCTTTAATTTCCACACCAGTTATACTGGGACCAGTAAACCATGTGAGGGTTTTGATGTCATCCGAATATTCCTGACAAACTACAGATGGGGATGTATGAGATTATGGGTTCAAAGTATTAAAAAAAAATGGAAACAAAATCTAATTAACCGCTTTTATCAAAACAGAAAAATCTTCTGCTCTTCAATGGACAGAACCTGTTTCTCAGTCTACAGACACACCTGCTACCTTTTCACCTGCTGACTGTAGTTTTTCTCTTTGGCCTCCAGCCCGTTTTCTGGAAACACTTTGTTTTTCTGGAGTGAAATGATGAAACAATTGAGCCGTTTTGAAACTGTAACTTTCCAACAGATTGTGATGAACTGCAGGTGAAAACCACTGAACATCTTGGATGTTTGTGTCCTAACTCGTGTTCTCATTGTGAATCTTAAGATGAAAAGTTGATTTTGAGTGTAAAAGAGGAAAGCAGCTCCCTCAAAGCTTCCCAGAGTTTCTCACTCATCAAATAGAAACAGATGAGTTGGAAACTCTTCTTCTGGTTTTGGCTGTCAGCTGCACAGAGGTACAAAGATTATCCATAAATCCTACATGCTCTGGATGTGTGGGCGGGCTGCAGGGACTGTTCTCTTTCTGTTCTCTGGTGTGGGCGGGTTCTGGAAGCATAAAGCATGTAAAAGTGGTGCAGCGTGCGTTCTGTACAATGATCCGGTCTATCAGGACAAACTCAGAGATTCTCACCACAAAGCATGAAATAAGGATCGTCTTTTAGCTGCTAAATGACTTCATATAATGGATCATTTTAATGGGATGCGTTCCAACATCAGAACCCAAAAAGCTTCACATGTATGAATGAGTTTCAGAGGAATCTTGTTGGGTTTGCCTGCTGAGTGGAGGAAGACAGGAGATTCACCGCGTCTCAAGAGTCTCTTCACTTCACGGTTCTGGTGCTAAAAGCTGACAAAAACGATGATACACAGATTCATCTTCAACTTTGATGAAAATCCAACAACATTCAGACATTAATTCACATTTCTTTGTGGCTTATTGGTCTGTTTGGCTTTGTGCTGTGTGAACTCTCAAGCCGCCATGTTGGACTCCAGTTTGCTGCAGCATTGAGAGGTGTACTGGTGGTTTGCTCTGGTAAAAATAAAACAGTGGAGCCTCCAGATCGTTCTTCACAATATGTTCTGCATTTAGGAGACAATGCTGGAAATCACAACACATTCGTCTTTCAGAAGAAATTTATTTAGGATTCTTCACAGGGACTCAACAGTGTCTACATGCAGGATATCTATGGCTGCTCAGATTACATGAAATATTACATTTATAAGGAACTCAGGAGATTTGTCGCCTAAATGCATCCAATCAGCTGATTAACGGTGATTCTGTTACAAATGGAAACCATCGAAACAGAAGCAAAGCAGGAAAGACTTCAACCTCCAGAACAGTCAATAAAATAGTTTCTGGCCATTTTTCCAGAATCTGTTACAAAGTGGAACAACAACAACAAAACCAGCATGACCAGCCAATATACTGGCCAACTTGTGTCTTTTATGTATTTTCATTTTTTCCAACATTTCTGACCTCAACTTTACTAATCCAGCAAACACTTCTGTCTGCAAACACAACAAAACCTGAATTTACCAACCTATATATGTAAACAATAATGGGCTTGATCAAAGTAATAATCTGAGCCTCAATTTTCACTTTTTACCATCACCAGAACGTCACTGTCTGTGTTTTAGCTTAGCATCTCGGCGCCGTCGTCTGTGTCAGATGTGAGTCCATCTGACTGGTCAAGTGTTGTTGCCATGGAGCACATGGACGCCTGCGTTAGAAAAGGAAATCCCAGATATTGTGTCCAAACAGCCCTGAGCTCTGATGATGTTACATAAACAGATCCTGGTTTAATCATGATTTCATTTCCTGTCAAAATAAGATTCAGTGCAGCAGCAGACTGAAGGGCAATAATTACCAATGAAACTTTTATCCACAAATCATTTTTGGTAAACATTAATTGGAGCTTATGATGATAATAAACCATATGAGAGGTGAGATGTTGGTCTGTTTCCCTCCTGATGGACCCGGTTCTACTGGAACCAGAACATCTGCTCCTCCTCCAGCTGCTGTGGTTCTGAGTCAAACCAACCTGTTCCCCTCCTGGCCTGTGGGGGCGCTGCACCAAGAACCACTGAAGGAAACGACAGGAAACCTCTGAAGACACTGAGAGCAACTTCCTTCTTCACCAGATGGAAACAAGATGGAGGATTTTAGCGGTTGGAGGATTTCTCTTTAGTCTAAAGACCAGGAGCCATTTCTGCTGCTAGCGCTAGGCTAACACGTTGGCTTTGGTTGTATTTACCCAGAATGCCCTGCGCTGTAGTCCACTTCCTGCTTTTGGATCTACGTGGAAAACCTTTAGTTGTGTGTACCAATGTGAGGCTACAGGAGTAAAACGTATCCAGCACCAACCAGATGTTTTTAGGATTTATGGATTGTAGTTTTGGTTGTTTGATAATTTAGCAAATGTTTTGACTGCGTTTTTATGCTTCGCTGCATCTTGTGACTAATTACCCCTGCAGTTCTTCGCTCACTTCAGAAGAGTCGTTTCAGCATCCTTAAATGTTTCTGTCCCAAGACGAGGAGAGTTTGTTTCTGTTTCCATCTGCCTCTCTGTCTCCCAGGCACACTTTGGCAAATATAGTCACTGTGTGACTTAAGCAAATGTAATCATCTGCATACATATGGTGCATCACTAGGAATACTAGGAGGCCCACGGCGATCACATCCAGGTCCGGCGTGAAGGAGTGGCTCAGCTCTGCAGATCAGAATCTCAGCCTCTCTGCTCCAGTTCAGCATCCAGTAGAAATGAATATTCATCCCAGCTCAGCCTCTGGTCATGAATATTTATAGTGGTTAACACCAGATATGCAAATGAGCCAGTCAACCCAGATGGCTTCAGATCTCAACATAATGATCACACAGACCTGCACAAAGAGGAAGAACGAACACACACACCGTCAGCCTGAGGAGCTTTTCCTCCTGCAGGGACGAACGTCAGGAAAGAAGCAGAAATCAAACCAGAACAAAGTTTATCTGATTCAGCAACATGTTAATACAGGAATCTCTCAGCAAACACATCTCTCTGATTCTAACACAGACATTCAGGAGGAAAATTCATCCAGGAGAGCCGAGAATCTGTCCCTGATTATTAAGAATTACAGTGAGGCAGAAAAACGCAGATTAATGGAGATTACAGCCACAGTGACAGGCAAATTAAAGGCACAGAGCCTAAACACAGGAGGAGAATCTCACTGCTAGATCACCTTCACCATAAAACATAAGTTAAAATGATAAAATGCAAAGATTCACACAAGTGGCTATTATAATAAGCAAACAGTCCAAATCTTAAAAAAGAGACGCATGAATAAGAATATTCAATTAATTTCATTTAAAATTACAGACTGAGATACTAATCATTTCTGTCTAATTTAAAATAACTAATATTAATTTAAACTCCACTTTCCTTCCACCGTTATGAAATATTCATGTTGTAATAAATGAACACATGCAACTTACATAAGCATTCAGTGGATCAAGAAAAATATTTGAATGATTTTTTGGTCACAGCCAAAACGTTCCTGACATGAAAACGATGAGATTATCTGTCTCATGTCTACCAGCTTTTATTAGGGAACATTTCTCTGTTTATTTCACCAAAAGTTACAGTAAAAGCTTCTACAACTTGTTTCCCACAGCGGCGTCAGACAGCATCTCTAGGCCTCTTTTTGAGAAATATGGTTGAAAATACATGCCCAAAATGAATTGAATGTATCTCAAGAACTACAGAGTTTATTTTAATTGTTTTGGTATCAAAATAAAGGCAAGACTCTAGAGAATATGTTACAGCTCTAAAACCCACCCTGCCTGTTACTGAGGAAAGTGAATTAATATGATACACAGCAGAAATTAAGCAAAATATCTATTTCCGCCAAAAAAAAACCCAGTTCAATATATGAAGATTCCTTTCAAAGCATGTTTACTACATGTTTTGGATGTAGTAAACAACAGTACACAATCTGACCTTTTACTGTGCCAAGTTTCATGGAAAGAAAGTGAATCACATGAGTTTTAGAGAGGTACTACTTGATAAAAATCTAGGCGGACCTTCCAAATTAGCCATTTTGGCACAATTTGTGCCATTTGAACTTTCTCAGTTTTTTTTCTGTAGGTTCTGTTTCAATTATTTATTCTTATAGAATAAATGATTACTTGTCATAGATAAGTAATTACATCTAATAACAATTGTTTTTGGGGGTTCCTTTGAAAAAAAATTTCCTCCTGGAGTCTCTAGTCTGCGCTCTGCGCTCTGCAAGTAAAACCATGCAGTTCTCAATACAGATATGCAAACTTACGCGGGGCGGTTTCTCGGGATCCCATTGGCCAATTTTGATGATTGACACGTCTTTCGAACCGTCAGAGCCAATAGAATCCGAGGGCGTTGACATTAATACGGAAACTAAAGCCATTCACCAATTAGAGGACGGGAAACGCATGTGACGTGCATTGACGGAGTTCGCCTCTACATTTTTATATGGAAGCCCAGGAGGCGGAAGAGGCTCTGGGCAGAGCCGAAAACAGTATGAGATGGATTTAGGGAAAATGGATTATCGAACCAAGTGGAAATATTTAGTCTAATAAGGATTATGACCACGAAACAGCAAAGGTAGGACTGAATTTATGTTTTTCGCTTCGTGAAATTAGCGATTTCTTTTTTTCTTCTTCAGCTGCTGGTTCAGTGAGTTTTGCACGTAGCGTGGTGATTCTGGTATTGTTGGAAACGGCAGAGCTTCGGCTTTACTCTGATTGATAGTTTGTGGGCTTTGGGAATAGTTGCTCTTTCACTGTTGCATTTTTTACCGCGTATGCCTCGTTAGCCTCGTTAGCATCTAATTACGTTTCGTTTTACCAAGCTACTTCGTGTTCAGGCTGGGTGTTGTTGATGTAGAAAATATTGTTTGTATCATTTAGAAGAGCTTTTTCCCGATCTGTGGATATGCAATATGCCTATATTGATAAATGTATAGCATGTTTTTTCAATCGATCTTGTTGCGGCAAGCGCAGAGGACCCAAATTTGGGTCCTCTCGCGACAAACAGGTTAAAGAGATGGAGGAGGCAGACCCACGGCCAGACGTCATGCTTCATGTTCCGGTCAGGAAGAAAACATTTCCAGGTTGTATCAGCAGCTGGAGGTGATGCAGAAAGCTGCAGACTCTCACCTGAATGATAAAACATTAAACCTTCCAACCAAAACCAGCCAACAGCAAACCCTGAGTCCAGGCTGAATGAGGATCATCCCCTTTAATAACATATTTAAGGTTCAAATGTTTCAAATGTCCACAACCAGAGGATTTTTCTGGTCCACAACTGGAGCATCCAGAGAGACAAAGCCTCCCTAACCAGCTTATCATGCAGAGTGAGTGAGTGGTGCAGGTGATCCATATGACACATCCAATACCTCTGCACACATGCAGGAGAGATTAAGGCCAACCAGCTTGTTGTCCGTAAGCTCGACATCACCTGAGATCAGCCACACACACACACACACACACACACACGCACACATGCACACACACACGCACACACACACACACACACACACACACGCACACACACACACACACACACACACACACACACACACACACACACACGCACACACCCCCACACACACACACACACACACACACACACACACACACACGCACACACACACACACTGGCCTGTGTGTGTATCGTCATGGAGTCTGAATCCTTCACTTTACAGGTAAAAGTCCAGTTTGAATCAAAGCAGATGTGGATTCTGGAGGTTAAATCCTTAAAAACTAATGATGTGACTCATCATGTTTCCTCTGTAAGGGGAGGAAAGGAAGCTGAAACATTCTGCATCGATGGAAACAGCAGGAGGGACGCAGACCCACAGCTCAGGGCTGTTCAGTGAAATCAAGCTGTCCATGAAGTTCCCAGCCTTCGTCACACTGTGCTGCAGCAGACGGAGGCAGCTGCAGCAACGTCTGAGATGTTTTATTGTGCAGCCAGAATGAGGTCGAGCTGAGAGACAAAACTCAACTGGGTCTCTGGCTGTGACTCAGAGACAGAGAGACCTGAACGCAGCATGACCCCAGGTCACACAGGATGACCCCAGGTCACACAGGATGACCCCAGGTCACACAGGATGACCCCAGGTCACACAGGATGACCTCAGGTCACACAGGATGACCTCAGGTCACACAGGATGACCTCAGGTCATACAACATTTCAGTCTCGCTGTCAGGAACCAACAAAGATCCTCTGAATGTTTTTAGCGTCAGGTTGTTGAGCCGCTGCAGATCTTTTATCTTCCTGAACTTTGCCGAGTTGAGTCTGTCTGGATGTCCATACCTGTGTCCAGCAGTGATGAAGTCATGGTCCTGGCTGTGCTGAGTCATGGTGAGGGGCTGGTAAATGGCTGAATCATCGCTTTGCTTTCAGGTCCTGCAGGGCCGCTGCAGCAACATGCTAACATGCTAACCGGTCAACTTCCTGCTAAATGTGGAGATTTGTGCCTGCATTAGAGCGTTACACAGAATCTGTTGCTCCTCCAGCAGAGAAACTCAGGATGAGTAACACTGATGTTATCAGAGGGTAACAAGCTGCTGTACAAATCTTGATTAATTTAGATTTTCTTGATTGCGGTCGAACTGAAGCTTTCCTATTGAGGTCAGAATAATTTACCTCTTAAAGCTGTTGAAGCACAAAAAACACAAAACACACATCTAGGGCTGAAACGATTCCTCGAATGATTCGAGTACCTCGATTACTAAAATTCCTCGAGGAAAATTTACCTGCCTCGAAGCTTCGTTAATTTATGTTTTATTAGTTAGCGCACCGTGTTCCGGCCGGGACTTCATTTGCGTTGCACGGAGCTCTCACTTCCGCCTCTGAGTTGTTGACAAAAGCTAAGTCTCAGCGGCATAAAGTCCAATCTTCAAGATTGGCCTGTGGGGATTTTATTGATTGATGATAATGCCCGACTTTTTATCGTTTTTGGGGAACCAATAAGCATCCTTAAAATGACTGGGGGAATGCCTGGAGTACGGCAGCATTTCTCCTCCGGGGCTGCTGGTTGAAAGCGAACGGCGGGAAGAGCGCTGAGGTGAGCGGATAGCCTGAGCAGGGCGGGCGGCTGAGTAGCTGATGCTTACCGTGGAAATGTAGCTTTACCGACGAACCGCACAATAAATTTCATATCCCGGTCTGAAGAAACGGGTGGCGGAGCGCATCGTACATGGCTGGTAGATGAGTTTCTGAGTGTGACCAGTGAAGGTGTCGTAAATATCCCGTATTGCTTCCCCCCGTGTTCGTCCCCCGGTCTAACGGTTCGTCAGTCCGCTGGTCTATTTCCTCCCCTCCACCCCATCTTACGTTCGTTCATTCGCCCTCTCCTCCCACTCCAGGCGGCATTTCCCGTATTTTCAAACCCAAAGCGTGACAGGTTAGGTGGCAAGGTGAGTTTAATTAATCTATTAAACTCACTGAAGATGAATACATAAACTAAAAGCTGGATTGTAGACATTTTTTATAAGCATATTTGTGAGCCTGCCTCTTTGTTATTAAATTCAATATAATTTCAGATTTTTCTATAACTTTTCTTCTGGTTAACTTAGAAAGTGAGCTATTATTGTTACAGGTTACTTTTCTAAACTACAAAAAAGCAACTGTTAGGGATGCTCAAATATGAAAAATTGGACTGATATTGATATCTGATAGTAACATTGGTATTATGCCAGATTTACCAATATTTCATTTTATATTTTTTTTATCCGATTACTCGATTAATCGTAAGAATAATCGATAGATTACTCGATTACTAAAATATTCGTTTACAACAGCCCTACACACATCTATAAAGACATATCTATGTTCTCTGTGCGTCATTTTCAACCATTGTTTCCTTTAAGGACCAAAACATGAAGCTGAGACAGAAGACTGAAAAAATCTCTGTTCACTGTTTGTTTCACATTTGCTGCCAATTGTATTTGATTGTCACTGCATTGTAATCACACTTTGTGCAGCTCGGTGGGAGGCAGAAACATGGAGCCTCCTGACTGACAAAATGGCAGCTCATTATCAGCAACAAGCTCTTCCCCAGGGTTTAACACACCACTGGAACATCAGCTCATCCAACCAGCAGGACTGGCTGGAAATACTCTGGGTAACATTTGTGAAAAGCAAACTTTCAAAGCATCAATAAAACCGCCACAGTAACTGGACTGTTAATTGAAAGAGATAAAGTGTTTTGTGTTGCATTTTCTAAGTGTCCATATCAGTCCCTCTGACATATGCAGACAGACATTTGCTGCAGGCTAGCAGCTTGCAGAGTTCAGGTTAATGCCAAATGGAAAGGCTTTAAAAAATAAATAAAATTAGCAAATAAATACAGGAATATTCAGCCAATAGCTGCAATTAACTGGCTGCTATTTATAGTGTTGGCTATAAAACTGGCAAAGTGGCAGCAGATATTTGAAAGTCATTCCTGTTTACAGAGCAGATGGAGGAAGTTTAACCAAAAGCAAATCAATCAAAGTGTTAAATGATTTAAATGTTTAAAACATTCATAGTGCCTTTCAAAAGCCAGAGAAAAATGAAAGAACAAAAAGCATCATGAAGGAAATCAGCAACAGGTGAGGGAGGGGCATGAGGAGAAGCTTTAACATCAACAGAACTCAGATCAAGTCATTGTTAAAAGAAAGACTTAAAATCTCTTTTACAGGTTATAAAAAGTTCTGCTGCTCTGTTCGGATGAGACCAGAACTTTACTGAACTGGTTTAAGATAAATGCATAAATGAACAAAAATCAATAAAAGCCCATCAGAACTCAACACTAACGCCGTTAACCTCTGAACCTGAACTGAGGATTTATAACTCATAAACATAAAACTGTGTGGTGAAAGTCTAAGCAGTCCAGCTGTGAAACACGGTGGTGTCAGCATCATACTGTGGGGATGTTTCTGATAATGGGCGGAGCTAAATCAGGACGATCCCACAGGAAACCCAGTTAGAGGCTGCAGGGGGCTTGGGTCAAAGGTCAGCTCTCAGAAGAGAAGCAGTCTCATATAATATGGGTTTAGATCAAAGAAGATACATGGGGTAGAACGGCCTAGTCAAAGTCCCGGCCTAAATCCAGCTGAGAACTTGAGGTAAATCCTGAAATGTCCAGTTCTTCCTGTCCAAAGTGATCAACAGTGAAAAAGTGAAATATTTGTCACCATTTCTCATCTTTCTTCCACTCAGACAAACTATTTTGGGTTGATATAAAAATGTCTTCAGCTTTTGTGGTTGTAATTTAGCAAAACGTAGAAAAGTTTTCAAGGTGTTATGGTTTTTCTGCCTAACAGAAAAAATGTGGCTCATAACTGAGACTGAAGGATCAGGAATAAAAAGCTTCAATCCTCTAAAACTTCTGTTAACCTTCAAAACCAAATAAAATGTTTGTGATCGGAGTGAAGGAATGAAGCTGTCAGTGTGTGAACGTCCCCAGCATGGAGATGTTCTGCTAATCTGAGTGTGAACAGATGGGATGCGCTAACCAGCTAGGCTAAATGCAGCTATTGTTGGCATGGACCTGGTTTGATCTGCGGCTCCCTGATCCCAGGGTGCATAATTAAATGCAACATTTAATCCACTCAGAGTCGCTGCCCCAAACAAACATGGTGCTCCTTCTTCCTGCTGCTGCAGCCCAACGCTGCACTGCTAACATCACAGCTACAGTCCTGCATGCTGCTCTCAGGCTTCACTCAGTCAGCAGTTATGAATGAAGATCTGCATTAAAAATAAGTAACAGCTTCAGACTGAAGGAACCAGGATGGCTTTTATTTCTGATATCTGTGAATTATCGGTGAGGTCCAGCTGCGATGGCCTCGGCTGTCTGAGCGTCTGCAGCGTCCAGCCAGCCTCATGCAGGCTGCATGTTTCTGCCTTCAGCGTCAGAAAGCAGCCGGTCGTCAGGAAACGTCCTCATCAGGCTGCAGCCTCAAACTGAGCAGAGACCAGAGCATCCAAAGGGAATTAGGAGACATTTTATTGGCTGCATATTTCAGCACATCAATATTCAGAGAGCAGTTTGACCCTGACCACTCTATAAACACAAACTAAAGCCCAGATTAAGCTCTGAGGTTTCAGAGGTTTCTCTAAATATACATGGAAACAGAAAATACACATAAAAGTTTAGAGTCTGTTTTTTGTCGTAGCTGCTCCGTCCCAGGAGGAAAAGGGCTTGTTCGCCATGGTAACGGCTCCAGCGTATAAAGTGACCTCAGCAAAGATGCTGCTGATTCTAAACATGAGGAAGAGGATGACTTTTTCCTCTCTGAATCATTAACTTTTAAAATTCCTCCTTTACTCTAATTTACTGTTTATACTGTTTGTTAAAAGTACCATTGAATTTTAATTATATCTATTGTAATAGTAAATGATCATTATTAATGTAAATCTCTCTTAGATCAGAGCAGTAAAACGAACCAGTCAGAGTGGACGGGTTCATGGGTTTGATCTGAACAGGCAGGAGGACTGAAAGTGTTGGCCAGCAGGTCCTAGTCAAATCCTCCATTAACTGATAGTCATCAGTGAGACAAGCTCTAGTGTTGGTCTAGTCAAAGCTCGGCCGGCTGAGAAGAGTTTAAGCAGAAGGTCTCATTTATTCAAAAAGCAAAAAGCTGCATTATTTTTGGGACAGTTGGTGGAGCAGCTGGTGGTTCTGGTTGTGGGTTTGAATCCAGGTCTGCTTCCTCTGCTGACAGACACTTTGGCATCTTTTATCCAACAACCAATATTTGTGTTGTTTGTTCATCTTCTTGCCAGTTTCTGCTAAAGGTTCATCAGAAATGTTTCATTTTTAGGTGAGTTTTTCAGAACAATCTGCTGATGATAAAAATCTGAGTCTCTGGTTCTGATCTTTGGACTGAAGACATGTGAGCTGATGGACGGACACATTTCTGGGACGTTTGGGTGGATTGTTTCAGGAATCTAAGCTGACACGCCTACCCTGCGTCCCGCAGCATGACGTGTCAACTGGGAGCAACATACAAATGCAGGCCAGCAGGAAACATGGAAACATGATGTCAGGATGCTTCACGTTGCTGCTCGGCCTCTCAGGCCGCTGGAGTTACACAAACTCAGCAGATCTGTCAGTTTCTCTCTGCAGGAGGAAGGCAGCCTGAACTACATGCATGGATTCATACAGAACCTTATATTCAGTCTCATAAGGCAGTATGGGTCTCAACAGAACAAGGAAGACATATTCTGTTAACTTCTTAAATACAACAAAACATTTGACCTTTGTCTAAAAATAATCCATTTAGAACTAGGACCTGTCTGACAACATGAAGTAGGCAAAGAAAAAAGTTCAAAAAGCAGCACAGCGAGTCTCCATATGAAGAGATTCAAGAACTTCAGTCTGGAGGCTGTAGAGTCGTCTCAAAGGCTTTGGACTCCAGAGAACCTGAGTGAAACACTCCAACAGAACATCAACGACCATCAAACCGTCCGGCAGGTGAGGCTGCAGCCATCAGGTGACAACCTGCAAGTCAAGTCCAGTTCGACCCGTTACCAGAACCAGACCGGAGCCTCAAGAACCAGGATTAGAATCGGCAACAGACGGAAGTCGTTGTCGGCACGAAGCCAAATGTCTGACTGCATTGTGTCACATTCACACATCTTATCTGCAGAGCTCAGCTCATTATCACCCAACATGTCTTACATCTGTCACCCAGTCCTCCCCACGCGGCGCCGTGCACACACACACGCACACACACACACACGCACACACACACCCACACACACACACACCTGCACACCTACACACACACATGTTTGTTTTGCTATCTTTGTGGGGACTTTCCATTGACTTCCATTCATTTCTACAGCCTAAACCTGACCTTTACCCTTTTCCTAACCCTAACCAACCAAAACTCAATTTATACCTTAGCCCTAACTCTGACCCCTGACCTAAAAACAGGGTTTCCCCTCGTGGGGACCAGGCTCTGGTCCCCACAAGGAGCAATTGGTCCCCACAACGTAGTATATGTCAGGAAAATCGTCCCCACAAGGTATTACAAACAAACACACACACACACGACACACACACCTGCACACCTACACACACACACACACACACACACACGCACACACACACGACACACATACACGACACACACACCTGCACACCTGCACACACACGCACACACACGACACACACACCTGCACACCTACACACACATACACACACACCCACACACACGGTCAGAGCAGCTCCCCCAAGCAGGGTTGAGCGTTCAGCTCCAAACCTGCGTGGCGTTTCTGACGAAGGGAATCTGTTGGCTTTAATTACAGATTCAGTCATGATCCCAACTGGTTCAGTCAGCCAGAGACTAATCCTGCCTCAGCCACAGGAAGCTACTTATTTAGAGTAACTTGATGGCACCAACACAATGTGGCTACACTAGTTTAGAGTGTTGGCATGGCAACAGCCAGCACCCTAGAATAATAACATTCATCTATCACTGAATCTTATTTATTTTAGGACCTGAATGTGTGTTTCAGATAATATGCCTTTAAAACTTTAAGTGGATTAATTAATAAGTCATAAAAATGAAAACGTCATAATCTGTGGCTTCTGACTTGGATTTTTTATTTACAATAATAACTGATGAACATTTATCAATAATCTCCCTATATTTCTAATATTGTAATATTTCAGATGCCAGATCACTTTTCATAATGTTCTTTCATTTGATTAAAATACTTGTTTCATGTTTGTCTTTGAAAAGCAGAAATGATTTCACTGTGGGAAGGTTTTCTAAGAACGTTCCTGGAAAATCAGATTACTGGAGCAGAGGAGGCAGAGAGACCTTCTGCATGGTTTCAGAGCATTTATTTTGAAAAACCTGTTTAGTTTGCATTTCTAAGAAACAAATCAAACAAGTTCTGCTTCAGCATTAATTCTACTCTACTGGCTCTAATTATAAAAAATAGATACAAAGACGAAATGACTGCAGCCTTTTTTTGACATAAAGTCATTTCAATCTGGAAAGACTCAGACGGAGAAAAAGAAACAATTAAAAGATTTAATGACTGACAGTTCTTTAGCGCTGGTTTGAGCTGTGATTTGCTGTGAACTCTGCTGAACATCCTGGAAGCTGATTAGGGAAGCTCTCCTCCGGGCCCGACACTGGTGGTGGAGGACGGGAAAGGATGACGTCCTGGAGAGCCGAAGGATGTGGGTGGAGAAGGAGGTGGAGGGCTGAACACAGCTGGGAAGCGGCTGGCGGCCTGGGAGTGGATCCTTATATACAGAGCTGGATTGGTGATTGAGGACCGGCGCTGAGGTTGGAGACGAGCAGGACATCGATGGGCGAAAAATGAAGCTTTTAGCTTCATTTTAATAGTATTTCAGAGTGTCAGTGCTGTCAAATTGTTACATTTTAAATGAGAAGTTATAAAGTTTTATCTTGTGAATAAAAAGCAGAATCCATCCTGGAAGCAGAAGTGACTCAAACTGACATTGCAGAAAAACATTTGACCATATTTCCAACATAACTAACAAGCAGGCAAACAATAAAAATAACTTTTGTGGATAACTCCCTTACATCTCATGTAGGTTTTTGTCCCAAAATCTCATTTTTCACAGGGAGGAGTGTTAAAACTGTCTTGACATTTTTATTCTTGTTGAAATTCTTAAAAATTTGAGAAATCTGTTCATTTCTATTTGTGTTGTGTTGAAGAGAAAAGCTGTGGGGATTTCAGCAGCTCTGCTGTCGTGGTGGCATCCTGAGGAAACGCTGCTGCTCTCCACCATGACCCTCACACTCATGCATATGATTTCAGTCAGCTGCATGCTTCCTGCAGCCAGAGGAAACCCTCCCATCAGCTCCCTCTGTCTGGATAAACACAATTAGAAGTCCAGCATCTCCTCCGCTGGCTGACGGTTCAACAGAGGGAGGCTGAAAAGCTGCAGCGGTAACTTTAATGTGTTTTATTTGGGAGTTCATGTGATACTGTCTGTTTGGTGCCTGACAGTTTGGTGGCCAGTTTTCCTTCAGAAAGTCATCTTAAAAGAAAAATCTATATTTTCAAACGTCATTGAGCCAAAATGGCGTCCAGCATCAGCCTTTTGATGGACTCCTACATTAATCATTGCTCTCTACAGATCCAGTCACGTCCACTGTGTGTTGCATCATGTGATCTGAGCCCCTCCTCCTCAGCATGTTGCCTTTCAGCCTGTTTCCCTCCTGATGCTCCGGTCGACCCGGTTCTACTGGAACCAGAACTCCATCATCTGCTCCTCCTCCAGCTGCTGTGGCTCTGAGTCAAACCAACCTGTTCCCCTCCTGGCCTGTGGGGGCGCTGCACCAAGAACCACTGAAGGAAACGACACAATAACCTCTGAAGACACTGAGAGCAACTTCCTTCTTCACCAGATGGAAACAAGATGGAGGATTTTAGCGGTTGGAGGATTTCTCTTTTGACCACAAACCATTTCTCCCGCTAAGCTAGGCTAGTGTGTTTTGGTTGTGAGCTTATGAGCTACTTTGTTTGCCTCTATCTAAAATCTTCCAAAAATACACTGATGTTTCCTGTAAAAAAGGAACCAAAAGCTCAGGCCAGATTTTGAAATGTGATGGAAAAGAAACGAAAATGTAGTTTGATTGTCCATCATCAAATCAACAGGAGTATCTTCAACTTGTGCCCAACTTTTTCACCACAAACTGAACGGCCCAAAAACCTGAGCTGAGCCGCATCCATATGTGGAACTAAATTATATCTGACAGTTTCCAAAGCGTCTGCAGTTTGAACAGTCGCATCATATTTATCCGACTTTTGCATCATCAAGGTGAGACATGCGTCACAATTCAGCAGCAGAAGAATCCAGACGGTGGATCTGGAGGTAAACAACGAAAATGATCACAATGAAGTGATGAAATCAGTCTGAGTCAGTGAACACATCACATCCCAGCCCCACCAAGCCTGGTCCGACTCCACATCCAAACAGAACCGGGTCAGAACCGGGTCAGAAGCTGCAGTCAGTGCTCCACTAAAGGCTGCTGCTGTTAGCTTTTAGCTGTTAGCTTTTAATCAGCTCCCTTCGTCTGCTGACCGTCTGCTGACCGTGTCTCTGACCAACTTTACATTCCGGCGGCCATATTTACAGCTGTAAGAAGATCAGTGTGGCAGCCATCTTTTCTGCTGTAAACAGCGCTGCGGCTACATTCTTCTTCTGCGGGTCGCTTTGGAACCATAAACCGTTCATAAAGAAAATTGATTGCAATCACATTTAATTCGTAGCCTGAATGACCACACAGAAAAAAAAAAATCAGATTTCAGCGAAAAAATCTGAAGTGAGCCTGAAGCCCTGCTGTTAGCGCCTGTCAGCTCTTCTGTCCTGAGATCTGAAGCTGGAATTTGCTGACATTCATTCCTAACCTAATGACACAGCTATGAGACAATGAACACAACTAAAATCACCGGCTCCTCATTGAGCCACGCTCCTTTTCTAGAGCACAGGATGTATTTGCATAATGCCACCATATTCACAGGCCATTAGCACCAGCATGAGGGACTCGTGTGCACAAATTTATTGCCTTGATCAATCAGTGCAAACTACCGTTCCGGTGAAAACGGTGAAATTCCACCACGGCAGCGATGGAGCCTCGGAACAGACAGGAGAAGACTTTCCAGATGTCTGCAGATGTTCCAGTTAAAGACTTTTCAGATACAATTATTCTGTTTTTACTGATGAGCTGCACATTAAAATGAAACAATGAAATAAATCCTCTGTGGGATTATGTCCTTACCAGTTTCCATAGTTCAAGTTTCCACAGCAAACTGTTAAAGCATATCTACAATACAAACTGTAACATTAGCAGTGCAAGGCTCTATTATAGATATGTTCTGGTTCTATGGCTTTGAGGCCTTCTGAGGAAAAAAGAACAGAATAAAATATCTGAGCTTCTTCCACCAAAAACCCAATTCTGTCTCCAAGCTGGAGGTAAAATGTGCAGAATTAGACAAACATGAACTGATCCATCTTCAAAAAGACACAATCAGTGGCAGGCAGGGAGAAGATCCAGCAACACGGAACACAACCTGCATGTGAAGCTCATGACTTCTGCAGCTTTCCACCTCATGAGCCCTGAACGCATCATCATTCCGTTTCTGCTCCATCAGGGCGTCTTACAGCAACCAAGTTTCTCCTGAGCAAATTCTGAAGCTCATGAAGTAAATGAGGATGAAAAACCAAAGACAGGAACCATTTAGTGATTCTTTGGTTTTACTGCGTTTTATCTAAATGATGCACAGGAATATCTGCTCCAAGCCGTCTCACACACACACACACACACGTGTTTGTTTTGCTATCTTTGTGGGGACTTTCCATTGACTTCCATTCATTTCTACTCATTTCTACAGCCTAAACCTGACCTTTACCCTTTTCCTAACCCTACCCATCACATACCTAACCCTAACCAACCAAAACTCAATTCATACCTTAGCCCTAACTCTGACCCCTGACCCAAAAACAGGGTTTCCCCTCGTGGGGACCAGGCTCAGGTCCCCACGAGGAGCGATTGGTCCCCACAACGTAGCATATGTCAGGAAAATCGTCCCCACAAGGTATTACAAACAAACGCACACACACACACACACACACACACACACACACACACACACCTCATTTACAAAAGCTACATGACGTCGACAGCACCACCACAGACGGTCTAATTTTGTGCAGCCAGAAAGGTTTGCGGCTTTCCGCACAGCGGCTGTCCCGCCGCGCAGCCGCAGCCTGCAGGTGCAAACAGAGGCGCAGCGGAGGGAGAGGAGGGTGTAGTTTTTGCGGGTGTGCACTTTGACAAACCGCAGCGCGCATTCCCAACCACGAGCACATGCACGCGCAACTGGAGCTCACATTGAGCTCAGCGCGAGGAGCCGGAAGCTCCAGACAGTCCTGACCTTGATATATATATATATATATATATATATATATATATATATATATATATATATATATATATATATATATATATATATATATATTCCTACAGAAACACCCGCCCCGCGTCTGCAACCAAACCCAACAGAGAATCAATGAAATTTGGAGAAAACTCCGTGCTGACTTGGTTCACCATAGATAGATAGATAGATAGATAGATAGATAGATAGATAGATAGATAGATAGATAGATAGATAGATAGATAGATAGATAGATAGATAGATAGATCTACCTCTCCTGGTGTGTTTCCTCCCCTGTCTCAGCGCACAGTTATTCCTCCTAATCCCATCCTGCGGTGACTCTCGCTGTAACTCCTCAGAGGCTCCAGAGGAATAAAATCCGGCTCCTCATCGGCCAGGCGCCGCGCCGAGGTAAAAATCCTTCAGGTAGAGTAAATTCCGCTCCGGTTCACAGTTCCTCCAGAGGGCGCGTCCAGCACCTACATCCTTCTCCGCTCCTGCCTCCTCTCTCTTTCTCGCTCTTCCCCGTCCTTTTCTCTCCCGGCTTCATCCCTCCATCCCCGCAGCGAGAGAAATACCATCCGGCACCAGAAGTGGAGTGATTCTCCGAACCTCAGCCCACCGCTCGTCCCTCTTCTCTCTCCTTTTTAATTTCTTCTTTTCCTTGAACGATCTTCTCCTCCACTTCTTCCTCACTCAGCCTCGTCCAGGTGAAAGTGGAAGATTTCCACCAGAAGACATTATTCCAGGTTAATGGCAATAAATCACATTATTCCACAGGAAAGGACAGAATTAGTTGCTTATTAATAAGTCACAGAAATCCATGAGTGATTCTCCTGGTTTGATTCTTTTGGAGTCAGGAATCTGTTCAGAGACTCGGATCTGGATCTTCTCTCCTCCTCCGAGGCTGATCCCGTCAGCGTCTCTGGTTCTCTGCGCCTTTCCTCCACTTACAGTAAAATAAAATAGAATAGAAAACCAGATGACGTCCCAGTGAAGCTGTCCTCCTGTCCTCCTGTCCTCCTGTCCTGCTGTCCTCCTGTCCGGTCCCGGTCCTCGGTCCTTGCACGGCGCTTCTCCCGCACGGTAATCCTCACCGCACGGTGGGCATGACCGGAGTGAAGCTGCAGCCAACGACAGCGACCTACTTCCTGCAGCAGATTTCAAACTAAAAGCCCTCAAATAGTCGATTCCACTCATTTCAGTTTTCATCTTCAATAGTTCAATATGAAACTCAGTAAATAAAACAAAATCAAAAGATTTTCATAAATATGAATCTGCTTTATATTTCTATCAATATATTAAAGTTTTTATCTAATGACATTTTGTCAGCTTTAAAAGCAAATCACTGAGTTCCATCAAACACTGTTATACTACATTATATATATTACATCTTCATAAATAATATCAACTCTCCCTCATCAGCTGATTGTTCCTGCTGCTCTCCACTTCAGGCCTTCATATTAAAACCAACTTCCTGCCCTGGTCGGTCCAGTCTAACCAAGCTAAGGTTCTGACCCGGCTCTGCTGAGTGGTATTTAGCTCCGCCCCCTTTGCGCTGAGTAGTCTTTAGCTCCGCCCCCTTTGCGCTGAGTGGTCTTTAGCTCCGCCCCCTTTGGTCCCGTGATACATACTTTGGCTAAGTCTCCACTTTGGTGAAGTGTATTACCCACAATCCATTGCTGCATGTGATGTTTTGAGTTAATGGTCACCGAGCAAAAAACAATTGTACTGAAATATTTTTTTCAGTCCACTGTGAATGTGTGAATATAATCAGAGTTTGTTCTGTACTCAGCCAGATTTGAACAGCCAGATCTCCTGCAGTGACTTTGGAAAGCTAAGTTGGTTCGAGCACTTTTTTCCTAAAATTGATCAGTTGTTTTAGATTTATTGTTATTTTTACAAAGGCCAAAACAGTGACTGATCCGCCATCTTGAATGTCATCCTTATGATGTAGCCCGTACTGCCCCAGCTCTCTAATTTCTGCACACTTGTACCGTTATGTTCACTGAGGACACATGGCTTCAGAATCTCCTGCTGTGACAGAAGCTGCACCATGAAACTAAACCATTCCCACCCCGGATCGTTAGCTCCATCCAGATCCCTGACCACAGAGCAGATCTAACCATTTCCTGTGAACACAGCAAAAAAGCTTTTATTTTGAAAGGCACTCATCTTATTTCCTGTCTGACTCTGGATTTGTTGCAGATCTTGACACCACCTGAGCTCCTGCTTGGAAGTTGTTCTTGTAAAAAACGAGTTTCTTCTGCGGCTGATGAACATTCCTGAACGACCTGGAGCCAAATTCAGTTTTTATCTGTTGGAATCATTTCTTCAGATGATTCCAGGAGATATTCAGTCATTCTGCACGTCGAGCATCCAGTGCAACTCTTCTCCTGAAGATCTGAACCCAATGGATGGATGTTACCTCCAGTTCAGCCATTTGGAGCAGAGATGGAGGTTCTGTTTGGTTCTGTTTGGTTCCCTGGTTCCTTTTGGGATCCAAAGGATTCAAAGAGGTTTGAATGTTGAAATGATCTGAATGCTGAAGGAACATAGGTTGGTTTCTACAGTTGATGCTTTGAACCAACATTAACGTTTTTGTGCTGGAAATAAAATCATTTTAATGACCAACATTAAAATGATTTTATTCAGACTGGATGAAAATCATCCAGTCTGAATAAAATCATTTTAATGACCAACAAGAATTTTCCTGAAATGATTTTCATCCAGTCTGCAGCTGGTGAACTCCAACATGTTCAGCTGAGATCAGTTAAAAATCAACGAATTATTGACATGATAAGAGAAACACTTCATCACCCAGATTTATATATGCAGACAGGACCTGCTGTGATGTGAAACATCCAACATGTTGACAAATCTAATGATGGATGTTTATCTCCATCTGACCGGACATTGACTGATTATCAGAAAACAGAAGAAATCAATAAGGGCTGAATTCTTCTTCCCAGCACTGGATGATGTTTTTTTTTTGTTTCAGATCTCATGTTGCAGTTTGTCTCTGTGAGCTGAACTGGTTGAAGTGGAACCACAAACAGAAGCTGGTCTGTTCTTCTACCACTGAGGTTCATCCACAGTCCTGATGCTGGAGATGGAGATCGGCCGTCGCTCCAACCTGCAACATGGAGTGAATGATAAACATGCTGCATGTTTTTTTTTAAGTTTATTTGATAGGGACAGACACACATCGACATAAACAAACTGAATAAAATATCGTCCCATGTTTGCATCATGGTGCAACAGCAGCAGCTAATTCGCAGCACTTGTCCCTAGTTGGGCTTTTTAGAAAGTAACTCTAAAAATTGAAGTGATAATCATTTAAAATAGCACAACATGATGTAAACCAACAGAAAAATGTAAAACATTAAAAATGGGTACAGGTCTGTTTTTGACATAACCAAAGTTTTGTTTGATTTTTGAACATATTAACACTGGTTACAGACTTTAAATGAACAGGAAGTGAGTCCAAACTGCAGATCCTCTTACAGACGGAGCACTTTGAGCAAAGGTGGTTCTTCGAAAGGGAACCTTACAGCTTCCATCTAAAGCTGCTCTGGTAGATCTGCTGTTGCCCTGCAGTCTCTGTGGTGTAGGTGTAAGTCCATTTAAACACTTAAAAATCAATTTTAATGCATTATAATTTAGAAAATTTGTAAAATCCAAAATGCCAAATTAGGTAAAATGTGACATTGATGGAATCTAATCGGCTTTTGATATAAAACCTTTAAGGCCCGATTATAGAGAAATGCTAATGTTTTGAGTTTGACCAGTCTGAGCCCAGACAGGAGCTCCGCAGGTAAAATGTGAGGATCAGTGAGTTCAGAAACGTCTCTGCACAGTGAAGTGTCAAACAATGTCTAATAACTTTAAAACTATTTATATTCAATCTAACAGTTTTGGAGATTTTATCAACTTGGCTCCTAAAATGTAACTGAGCATCCAGAATTATTCCTAAATATTTTTCTTGTGATATTGTTCAATAGGTCCCCATTGATCTGAATATTCAAGGACTGTAATGATGTTTTCTTGATTGAAAAACAAATTCACTTTGTTTTCTTTGTATTGAGAGTTAAGCAAGAATCCTTTAGCCGTGTTGATAATCTCTGCAGACTGTTCTGAAGTTTTTCACTGACAACAATACGACGTTGGTCCGATGCGTAAACAACGGTGTCATCAGCAAACATTTGCAGATTGACTTCAGGACAAATTTCAGGAAGACTGTTAACTAAAAAGGACCAGACCTAAGATGTTGTTGGATGTTCAAGTTTAAACTCATCAGGAATATGTTTTGTTTGGATTTTTGTGATTTATGACAGTTTTACTCAAAAACTGCCTCTTGATGTGCATCACTGCCACATCACAGGGAATAAAAGAAGATTTTTCATTTTCAAAGCATTTGATTTTTTACAGACATATTTCCATTTGCACACAGGTAGTGGTTTTTTCTAACTGGTGCAGTGGATATGCAGATTTTCAGGTTTCTCTTCAGGCGGGTTTAACATTAGTCTTAAATACGGTGGGAGAGGAACTGAGAATATTTGATTTAAGAAGTAGGAGGATGTTTTAAAAAGTGACACAGATGTAAAGGCAGGATGTGGCTTTAACTGTGACTCTCCTGAGCTTTTCAACATCAATCAGAAAAATCCAAAGGTAGTGACTGTCTCTTCTCATTCTGAGCTACTTAACCTTCTGTCCTCCATTTATCCCTGAAGTCGGTGGTTCAGTTCACTGACACATGTCTGATATCTATCATCATTTATTACAATCTCACTGAGACTAGCTATAAAATAACATTCATGCTTATAGAGGTAAGAACATTTTATTATTATTATTATTATTATTATTATTATTTTCTGAGAGTCACAGAATTATTGGTGGGAATAAACCAATCAGATCCAACCTGCAGGTTCCCTTTGCTGCCAATCGGTTTATTGATCAGCTTCCAATAGAAACTAGAGTCACAGAGAAACGGCTGCATGGCTGAAGCTGCTGTTGGTTCCTGAGCAGGTCAGTCATAATGTGGTGAATCAGCCATCAGTCAACCTTCACGTCTAATCAGAAACATCTGACATGTCGTTTTACTGAAGCTGTTTCAAACCAGTAGGTGGAGGAACTTCAGGAAAATGGAGAGCACAAGAAACCATGACACTTGTCTGTTTTGTGTAAATTAAATTCAAACGATCTAAATAAGAATCTATTTTGGGAGTAATGATGCGTGTCCTGACCCAGCCTTGGGCCTCCCAGCAGAACCAGACTGGAGCCGGATGAGGCGAGTCTGTAGCAACGCTGGCTCTGCTGATGTGGAGAGAAACATCCTCAGAGAGAGCAAGTGATTTTCTCCTCAGTCTCTGGAGAGTTTCCTTATCGGCAGCAGAGTGAATGAACTCAAACGCAGCGACTCCAGATGCTCTCAGGCTTCCAGAAGTCAACTGGCAGCAGAAGGCATCAGAGTCCTGCTGAGGACTCAGCTCGAAGCGAGCCGAGTCTTTAGTCGAGTCTTTTCTGTATGCGTCATGTTAGAGGTGATGTTCCTGCTCTGGGAATTGGACAGAATCTATTTTCCTGACTTCAGTTACACAGCAGCTCAGTCTGTGCTGCTTGCTGACCTCTTCTGTCATTTAGATTCAGAATATCAGGTTATCTACTGCATACCTCTCAGTCAGTCTCTCTATTTGAACCTGAATCTGACTGGTGATGTGAGTGAAGGTTTGGGTTACTTGTAAAACAAAGAAATAATCCAGGTCCCTCTTCTTGATGTGAAGAGGGACCACAGGTCTGGACATGGCGACAAAATGGAGGCGAGATCCTGCTTTAGTCAATCAGTTTCTGTGGACATGTGACCTTCACACTGCAGCAATCTTCTTCTGTGTGAAGGTCATGATGTTGTTCTGTTCCCTCCCTATACTCTATACATCAGCAGTGTTAGTATATTACAACTGCATGCCGTATTCGGTCAGATCAGAGACAAAACTGTCAACTCGTTCAGACTTTGTCTTCCTGGGGTTTAATGAAAACATTTCATTAAACCTGGTTGTGTTTACCTCAGCTTCAGCCAACTGTGTTCTCAATATGCCTGCCAACTTAGGTAGAAATAACATGTGCCACTTGGCAACATGTGAGGACATTTTTGAAATGACAGGAAAATTAAATTAACTGAAAATCCACATTGGCGCATTAAATATGAACAGAGGAGCTAAGCTGTAAGCAGCAGTGATGCAGCTGAGCTCCTGCAAGCGCCGATATCAGAAGAAGACCTGAAGAGTGACGTGATGCTGCATTACTGGGACGTTTGGAAAAAACAGCAAACTTTCAGTGGCAACCTGAAGGTTGAATGGGACCAGAAAGCTTCTGATGGTAACATAACAGTGAGTTCTGCACGATGATACAGGTTTTATTGGGAAATCAGATCTGTGTCTGGACCTGGTGCCTCTGCCGATGCCTCTGCCGGTGCCTCTATCGGTGCCTCTGCTGGTGCCTCTGTCAGTGCCTCTGCTGGTGCCTCTGCTGGTGCCTCTGTCAATGCCTCTGCTGGTGCCTCTGCCGATGCCTCTGCTGGTGCCTCTGTCAGTGCCTCTGCTGATGCCTCTGCCGATGCCTCTGCTGGTGCCTCTGTCGGTGCCTCTGCTGGTGCCTCTGTCAGTGCCTCTGCTGGTGCCTCTGTCGGTGCCTCTGTCAATGCCTCTGCTGGTGCCTCTGCTGGTGCCTCTGCCGATGCCTCTGCTGGTGCCTCTGTCAGTGCCTCTGCTGATGCCTCTGTCGGTGCCTGTGTCGGTGCCTCTGTCAATGCCTCTGCTGGTGCCTCTGCTGGTGCCTCTGTCAATGCCTCTGCTGGTGCCTCTGCCGATGCCTCTGCCGATGCCTCTGCTGGTGCCTCTGCTGGTGCCTCTGTCAATGCCTCTGCTGGTGCCTCTGCCGATGCCTCTGCTGGTGCCTCTGCTGGTGCCTCTGCTGGTGCCTCTGTCGGTGCCTCTGTCAATGCCTCTGCTGGTGCCTCTGCTGGTGCCTCTGCCGATGCCTCTGCTGGTGCCTCTGTCAGTGCCTCTGCTGATGCCTCTGTCGGTGCCTGTGTCGGTGCCTCTGTCAATGCCTCTGCTGGTGCCTCTGCTGGTGCCTCTGTCAATGCCTCTGCTGGTGCCTCTGCCGATGCCTCTGCCGGTGCCTCTGCTGGTGCCTCTGTCAATGCCTCTGCTGGTGCCTCTGCCGATGCCTCTGCCGATGCCTCTGCCGATGCCTCTGCTGGTGCCTCTGCTGGTGCCTCTGTCAATGCCTCTGCTGGTGCCTCTGCCGATGCCTCTGCCGATGCCTCTGCTGGTGCCTCTGTCGGTGCCTCTGCTGATGCCTCTGTCAGTGCCTGTGTCGGTGCCTCTGCCGATGCCTCTGCTGATGCCTCTGCCGATGCCTCTGCTGGTGCCTCTGTCGGTGCCTCTGCTGGTGCCTCTGTCAGTGCCTCTGCTGGTGCCTCTGCTGGTGCCTCTGTCGGTGCCTCTGTCAATGCCTCTGCTGGTGCCTCTGCCGATGCCTCTGCTGGTGCCTCTGTCAGTGCCTCTGCTGATGCCTCTGTCGGTGCCTGTGTCGGTGCCTCTGTCAATGCCTCTGCTGGTGCCTCTGCTGGTGCCTCTGTCAATGCCTCTGCTGGTGCCTCTGCCGATGCCTCTGCCGATGCCTCTGCTGGTGCCTCTGTCGGTGCCTCTGCTGATGCCTCTGTCAGTGCCTGTGTCGGTGCCTCTGCCGATGCCTCTGCCGATTCCTCTGCCGGTGCCTCTGTCGGTGCCTCTGCTGATGCCTCTGTCAGTGCCTCTGTCAGTGCCTCTGCCGATGCCTCTGTCGGTGCCTCTGCTGGTGCCTCTGCTGGTGCCTCCGCCGGTGCCTCTGCCGATGCCTCTGTCGGTGCCTCTGTCGGTGTCGGTGCCTCTGCCGATGCCTCTGTCGGTGCCTCCGCCGGTGCCTCTGCCGATGCCTCTGTCGGTGCCTCTGCCGATGCCTCTGTCGGTGCCTCTGCTGGTGCCTCTGCTGGTGCCTCCGCAGATGCCTCTGCCGATGCCTCTGTCGGTGCCTCTGCTGGTGCCTCTGCTGGTGGCTCCGCAGATGCCTCTGCCGATGCCTCTGTCGGTGCCTCTGCTGGTGCCTCTGCTGGTGCCTCCGCCGGTGCCTCTGCCGATGCCTCTGTCGGTGCATCTGCCGATGCCTCTGTCAGTGCCTCCGCCGGTGCCTCTGTCGGTGCCTCTGTCGGTGCCTCTGTCGGTGCCTCTGTCGATGCCTCTGCTGGTGCCTCTGCTGGTGCCTCCGCCGGTGCCTCTGCCGATGCCTCTGTCGGTGCCTCTGTCGATGCCTCCGCCGGTGCCTCTGCCGATGCCTCTGTCGGTGCATCTGCCGATGCCTCTGTCAGTGCCTCCGCCGGTGCCTCTGTCGGTGCCTCTGTCGGTGCCTCTGTCGATGCCTCTGCCGATGCCTCCGCCGATGCCTCTGTCGGTGCCTCTGCCGGTGCCTCTGTCGGTGCCTCTGTCGGTGCCTCTGTCGGTGCCTCTGCCGATGCCTCTGTCGGTGCCTCTGCCGGTGCCTCTGTCGGTGCCTCTGTCGGTGCCTCTGTCGATGCCTCTGCCGATGCCTCCGCCGATGCCTCTGTCGGTGCCTCTGCCGGTGCCTCTGTCGGTGCCTGTGTTGGTGCCACATTTGATCACTGAGTTGTTCATGGTGTTTAAGGCTGGACCTTCTTAGCTGGAGTTTTCTTTCTGCTTTTGCCATGTATGGAAGCATTTACATATTATCACAGTGACATGGTTTTGGTGAATCCTCCCTGTGTGGGTGAGGTGTAAATAGTCAGATTTTATGCAGTTCTTTGTGAAACTTTCACTGTCCCAGATTTTCCCTTTTAGACTAATCACTTACCCATTGCATAAAAATGCTACATTTGTGAATATGAAATATTATAAACTACAAAGTAAATCTTAGAAATATTCTCTCACATGCCTGTAATAAATGTGGATGTTGTCTTTAGCAGCAGAATCGTTCTGGGTCAGACTTTCTGGGGTTTTTATTGATGTTCTTAACAAGTTCAGTGACTGAAACTCTTGACAAAAGTGGAGGCTTCCAGTGGTTCTGATCATTGCATTGATTGTCTGATCATCTGGGGAGCATGTTGGAAACGGTGGTAAGTCTGAAATAATTGGATGGTGAGATGAAATCGGCTCAGTGGGAGCAGGATCAGCGATCACAGTGGAGGGCGTTCCAGCGTCGCTGCGCTGCTGGTCCATGCACTTTACTCATATCCTTATCTTCACCAGTCGTTTAAAAGTGGATCTTGTTAGAGATTATCTGAACATAATTAAAATATTGCTCTGCCAACACTTGTAACTGCCAGATTTTGTATTTTTTGGAAGGTAATACTTTTTATCTTTCCACTTAGAACCATTTGACAAGTTTTGCTTTTACTGATGTCAGAAAATCTCAAACCATTGAAGTTTTTCCACCAGCCTCTGTCCACTAAAGTTAATAGTGGAATAAATCCCAGTGGGGGTGTCAGAACCGCCATGAGCCGATGAAACGTCCCCGCTCTGCCACTACAGGTCTCTCTATTGATTAGCTGTTATGCCCACTGCAGAAAATCACAGGTCATATCGGCTGAAATCCTTTCACACACAAATGAGAATCCTGGAAAGAACACAGTCAGCATCGACTTACAGCCGGAAAAGAAGAGTTTCTCTGCATTACTGACAGATTTATTCCCTTTCAGGGAAGGAACTGGCTGTGTTTCCACATTTAGATCTTCATTTCCTGTTGTTTACAACATGATGTTGTCGCGATTCTGAAATTTGCTTTTTAAAGATGATCCCACAATGCAAATTATAATTATTAAATTAAATTTCTCTTCACATCAGAAACTAACAGCTGCCAGCTGGTGGAAGAGAGGTCAGAGTTCATTTCCGTTTCTGAACATGGCAGTGATTTCCTGACCTCCAGTTCTCCAGAGCGGCTTGATGTGGAGGCGCCAACAGATCAGCAGCAGCTTTCTGATGCCATCATTTCAAATCTCTGAGGAATTAATCTAAGCCAGGAAAATAAAGGCAAGTCATACTAAAATATATGACTATACATTAAAAAGCTGTTTGGTTGTTGTAATCCTAAGTGCTTCAGCAGAAAGTAGCTGGACTTCTTGTCTTTCTTCACCTCTCCTTCAAACTGAAGAATCCTTTTTGAGCTCTTCTCATTGTCATGTCTGGATCACACAGGATCCTCACCAGGGTTTTTATTCAGCTGAACTGAAACGAACTAATCTGGCACCTTAAACTGCCTTTGAATATTGAAAAGCAGGAGGCATCATCTCCACAGTAAAAAGCTGTTAATGTGGAAATGTTTCACACCTCAGCAGGATAATTCAATAGCTTCCAGTTTGTTAGCGTTTGTGATCTGTTATCTGTGGAAATCAGAAACCAACTTTGATTCGTTTACTTGTTTTGCGGCCAGTCATTTCTCCTCTCTTCATGCCTTCAGACAAGCAAAGCAAATATTTAGAGAACAAGAAGCTGCATGTCGTCTGGTCACATCAAAAAGTCAGAAAAATAAAGGGTTAAAAATAATGATGAGGCTACAGTAAAGACAAGAAACCAATGAGCAGTTTTTCTGATTTTTTATTTTTTTATTATGGTTTTAAAAATCTAAACACATGTATGAATAAAAAACAATCCAAAGCAGGAAAACTTGGGCCAAAACTGGATCTGAAATCAATTTAAACTAAACGTTAAATACATTTACTACTGATGCAGGTGGTTGGGCAGATGCTTTATTTGCATTTTAAAAACATGGAAAATAATCACAACTTAACTTTCTTTAACAGTTTTCAGGTTTTCTATCAACATGATGCCTATCTTGTTGATACCTATTAATTTTAGCGCATTAGCATTAAACTAATATTTGTGATTATTGCTTTAGGGTTAGCGCAGCTGATGTTTTCAGTCAGCGGTGAACACCACTGGTCAACACTGTGGTTTTGTGTCAGACATTGTTGAAATGAATTTATGAATTCAGCTGAAGCATCTGATTATAGAAGGTTCAGAAAATCTACATTCAAACCAACATCTGGGCCAACAGCGAGGAAAGAAGAACAAGAACAGGAAAGTCATCATCAGACTGGAAAGCTGTGAGAAGAAGAAGAAAAGATTCACAGCTGAAGCACTTAAACACAGAAGTTGGCCTTTTGTACAGTTGAGTCATCTTCAGAGCTTGAAGCATTTAGAGATGCAGCGTGAGGTTCATTAGCAGCTAAAGTTTTGACAGCTCTGACACTCTGCTTTGTTCTGGAATAATAAGGCTGAGAAACACACACACACACACACACACACACACACACACACACACACACACACACACACACACACGCACACACGCACACACACACGCACACACTCTGCACCAATACAACACAGCTACAAGCTAACACTATCTGAACTCAGGACCAACATCCAGCTCTGTTCAAGATGAAGTGAAATTAGACGCAGTAAAGAAGATAAATTATTAAAATGATGTGACTGTCGTTGGCTTCATTGTTGTATAAATTTCTCATTTCCTTTGACACTAAAGAGCAAAACCCTAATCTGAATGACAGTCGTTAGCTCATCCTTCTGCAGTCAACACTTCGTCTACCTGTAATTTATGGTCAGGATGAAACTGTGAGCACATGCACCAGGTTGGATTTACTCTGGCAGAATATCACCAGTTTTACACCAAGAAAGCAAAATCCTTTCTGTTTCTGCTTGGACAGTTTAGGGTGAGGGTCAACTCAGCTCCTACTCACAGCATCTTTAATGAGTTCGGCTCCCTCTCCAGCACCGCCTTGGGCCAAGAGTCACACCTCTGAGTCATGACTTTTCATAATGCGGTCCGCTACGCGAAGCGCTCCAAAGTCCTTTCATGACAGGAACAGAGGTAAGATAAAGCCCTGAACAGGCTGAAGAGGTTCAGCTGCTGCAGCAGAGTGCTAACTGTCTTCAGTTGCAACACAGATGGGATTAACTTCTGTCAGGATCAAAGGAGCTACTGGTTTTCGGGAACCGACTTTGATAAACCTTGAATTGTGTTTTTTATCTGGTCTTTGGTTGTTTTCCTCCTGATGGTCCAGTCGACCCGGTTCTACTGGAACCAGAACATCTGCTCCACCTCCAGCTGCTGTGGCTCTGAGTCACACCAACCTGTTCCCCTCCTGGCCTGTGGGGGCGCTGCACCAAGAACCACTGAAGGAAACGACACAAAAACCTCTGAAGACACTGAGAGCAACTTCCTTCTTCACCAGATGGAAACAAGATGGAGGATTTTAGTGGTTGGAGGATTTCTCTTTAGGCTAAAGACCAGGAGCCATTTCTGCTGCTAGCGCTAGGCTAACATGTTAGCCTAGCTCTACTAAAGGAAACTCTCTGCTGAAGTCAAGGTTGACTCGTTTAATCTGTTATTGGTAATAACATATTCCAGGCCCACCTGCTCCTGTCTTTTGGATGCAATATTAAACACATTATTAAGCTATTTATTTTTATATTTATTACCAATTTTGTCAGGATCTGTCCTCCGTACAGAAAAGCTCATCTCTTTAGCAGTGGCCTGAAGGAGCTGCTAAAGTTTCTGGGAGGTTTCCAGTGACAGTAGTTGTCTTTATGACTAAATAGGCCATAATAAAGCCATAACTGAACATTTCTGTGATAAAAGTCTTTATTTGTCACGAATAATCACATTTTCTGAGAAAGTGAAATAAAGGTTTCCAATAGCTGTAAGACATAAAACATAAAGCGAAGTAAATGTTTTATCACTGTGTGTAATGATCTACCTCATGTGGATTTTATTTTGAACCTTTCAGTGATTTTCTCATTTACTCAGATTGTCTGTAATCTGATGTTCCAGCTGCTTTTCTTTGCCATGTTTCTGTAGGAAAACAAGGCAGAAAGACATTTTCGTTTTGCATTTTCACATGGTCAACAACAGAAGGGTTTATTTTTTTAATTGTGCCCCAAACTAAAACAAAGCAACAGACTCTGTTTTCTGTCAGAGTGAAGTTTGTTTAAGGTTTATTTTGTAAAAAGTGACATTTCCAGTTGGTTGCATATTCATATTTTCAGGTGAAGCCACCGTGTTTGGGGATGTTTGGACCAGAATAAGACATCGTCCTGTAAAGCAGCTGCAGAGTTTGTGTGAGCTGTGAACTCAGTTGTTCTGATTCATGCTGGTGGCAAACAGACATCCACAGTCCTGGACTCCAAACTGCCCTGGACGCCCAGCAGCTGTGAAACGGCTCCTCATAACTTTTATTTATGGCCTGGCAGCAGCTTGGCTTCAGCTTTACTGCCTCAACAAAGGCCAATAACCTGATCAATAAAAGCACACGCTCACGATTTGTTGTTTACTTTGATAGAATCTGAAGAACCTTTTTAAGAAAACTTTGATGGAACATCGTTGTGACTTTATCAGTTTTGCACCTGGAAGTGACATTACTGCAAAACACGCAGCTTGTTCCGTCACAGTAAAGTTCAGGGACACATCCATAACCAGCTGCTGCTGCATTGCAGGTTTGAACAGTTTGAACAGGATTACACATTCACTTTCTCTGCATTCTGTTGCAGGATTTGCATTAAGCTGAAATACAAACATGATGGCATCATGAAAACATGATAATAAAGATTCCAGTGCAATCTTGGCACAGGCTTGCTGCGTCTCCGCTGCACTTCAGAGAAGAAGAAAGTTGGAGTTGCAGAGTGGAGGCAGTCAGTGTGTGGGAGACGGAGAACAGCATGCAGTGAGTCAGCTGAGGATTGTTCTGTTGTAACAGAGCCAAGACACACTGAACCAAAAGATCAAACCCGCTTCTGAACTGCGTTCACACATTCATGGGCCTTTATTTCACTGTGCTAAATACACAATTCCTGTTTTTATATTTAATCTGCTTGGCCTCAATCAAAGCTGGTTGTCATTCTCTGTTCAGTTACAGATTCATGTTCAAAGGCACAAAAATCCCTTTTAGAATTATTATTAAGAAATTATTATTATTAGTTATTATTAAGAAAGATGAAAAATGAGAAGCTGCAGTATTTATAATCATTATTATTACCCTGCATTGCATCCAACATTATAGGGCTGTTAGCATTTAATCAGCTCACATCACCTTCTTACCCCACAGTGTTACAGTAACTGACCTGGAGTCAGTCTGTTTGGTTACTGCAGTGGAAACAACATCAATACTTTAGATCTCCTCTAGAAAATGTTATAACTGCCTGTTTTAATAGCTGAAATAATACATATACTTTAATATGAATTAATACACACAGTGGAGCCATCTAAATGTTTCACAGAAGCTAACGTTTCTTAGTTTGTGTTCCTGAGGGTTCAGCCAATCAGCACAGAGGAAAATGGATGCCCTCCTGGATTATGATTATTTATGCTGTTATGTTGAATAATGATCTGAAACATACCAGCAGGTCCACCTCTGAATGCCTCTAAAAGAAAGTTGGGTTTTTAAATGGCCTAGTCAAAGTCCTGTGGTGGAAGAAGAAGTTTTCACAGAAATCCTCCAGTCACTGAAGAAGGAAGTTGCTCTCAGTGTCTTCAGTGGTTCTTGGTGCAGCGCCCCCACAGGCCAGGAGGGGAACAGGCTGGTTTGACTCAGAGCCACAGCAGCTGGAGGAGGAGCAGATGATGGAGGTTTTGTCAGGTGTGAAAACAGCCTCATTTATTAATTATCTTCTGCAGTCTCAGATATTTCTCTTTCTTTCTTTTGCTTGTGCAAGAAGAATGTTAAGATCAGCAAACTCAGATTTGGCTGTAAGAAGACCAACTCTTTCTCTACAACTCGGCCATTTTTCCTTTCAGTTCATTTTAAACTGAATGTGATCATCCTGCAGACGACTGGAATGCTGGTCTCTCTTCCTGATCCCAGATCCTGTCAGACCAAACTGCTCCTGCTTCCTCTCAGTCACTTCCTTCTCCACCTCAAATGGTTTCAGTTCAGCAGCAGCTGCCACTGTAACGTCTGCAGCAACACATTCTATACATGTCAATAAAAATGCTTTTAAGAACGTTTTCTCCCACCCACTTTCTCCTTTAACTTGTCATCTTATCCATCTCTGCCTCTGCCTGAACCACCACTTACAAACGTAATGTATTCCTCTCAGAGCGCCGGCCTGAGACGAACTGCACCAAAGGGATATTTTCCACAATGAGCTCCATAGTTACTTTATTCTTGACTTGTCACACTGGCAGCTCAGGCTTTTCTTACAATCAATAAAGATAACTTTCTTTATTAGAACAAAAGAGGAAAAGAAATGTTCACACTCACAAATCTCCCTTTTTGTGGCAAATTGTAGAGAAACATGACTGAGTTTTGCATCCAGAAAGATCCAGAATATTTCAGCTTACAGCAACATGACGGCTGTGTGAAAGGATTGTGGAGGAAACATTGACACTGAATTCATATGGAAACGTTTTCAATGTGTATCAAAATGATATTCTGAAGATTATTTCAGATTATTTTGTGGGTATGAAAGAGTTCCACTAAAATACAGAATGAAAGTCCTACAGAATCTCCTCAATCAAATTTCAATCAAATGTCAGATTCTGTTTCTGTACCTGGTTCTGATCCGGGTTACGGTGCAGAACCAGCCAGACCATCTGGTCTCATGTCCAAACCATCACATGCACTCAGTTTGTCTCACCAACATTTATGCAGAATTTAAGTTTGCTGCAGTTAGAGGAAACTTCAAGACAGGAAAGTTTCTCCTCTCTGGATTTTTGTGTCCTTATGAAATGAAAACATTACTTTCATCTGACTGGTGTCCTGAACTTTGGACCGGTTCTGGTTCTCCTCAGCCCAGGGAAGAGACTGGACCTGGATCTTGAGGCTCTGACTCCATCCTTCTTCAGTAGATTTTATTTCTTCAGCTGCAAACAGTTTATTAGAAATGAAAACACCGACTGTATTTATTAATGATCCACTCCACTTTATTCCAGTTGTTGTTTGGACTCTGAATTATTTGCTTGCCTCTGCTCCACACTGGGGTTCCTGGCTGAAGTAAATCAATGAGAAGGACTTTACTGAGATTAATGGCGCCACCTGACTTTGCATTTTGGAGCGGCTGAACTTATTGGAAAGTCGCCACCTCCACCTCCGTGTATGAAGGCGTTTAGTCAAGGACGGCGCACCAACACCTGGGACTTTGAGAATAATTATCCTTCCTCCAGCTGTGGAGCGAAGAGGCAGACTTCCTCCACAGATAAACCTGAAATAATCATCGCTCAGCTTTAAACATCTTATTATTGCTACCACTCCTCTTCACATGAAATCCCTGCAAGAGGACTTAACTGATGCGCGTTTGTATTTAAAAGTCCCTGAGAGGCTTTTTGTGCAGCGCAGGCTGGAATCAGACGTGACTTCAGGGATGAGTCCTTAACTGAGAGATGCAACCCAGAGAGGTAATAAGAGCCATTTATCCTCATTGCCAGCACATTATAGAATCCCTTGCCCTAAGCATTTGGATGATTTGATGTATCTGCACTCTGGCTTCCAAATCCTTGGCCTCTGAAAGCAGATCTGAACGGTTCTCTGCCTCCAACTCGCCTCACATTCAGGACAAAACCAACAAACTGAATGTGGGTCAGTTCCACAGCTGGATAAATTTACATCCACTGAAAGATTTGATACTTTATAGCTTAAAAATTGAGCTGAATGTTAAAAATGTTCTGATTAGAACCAACAGAATGCTGCATGTATTATGTGAAAAATATACTTTAATAAACTTTAATATCCATTGAAACACACAGAGGAAGCCATTTCAGCTCTGCAGCAGAAGCTAGATACATTCTTCCTCAGCAGTTCAG